>NW_027423703.1:0-112640 GCF_048934315.1 Petromyzon marinus | reverse complement strand
GGAGATGAGTAGGAGGGAGATGAGTAGGAGAAAGATGAGTAGGAGTGAGATTAGGAGTAGGAGGAAGATGAGAAGGAGGGAGATGAGGAGTAGGGAGATGAGGAGTAGGAGGAAGATGAGTAGGAGGGAGATGAGGAGTAGGAGGGAGATGAGGAGTGGGAGGCAGATGAGGAGTGGGAGGGAGATGAGGAGTAGGAGGGAGATGAGGAGTGGGAGGGAGATGAGGAGTGGGAGGGAGATGAGGTGTAGGAGGGAGATGAGGAGTAGGAGGGAGATGAGGAGTAGGAGGGAGATGAGGAGTAGGAGGGAGATGATGAGTAGGAGGGAGATGAGGAGTAGGAGGGAGATGAGGAGTGGGAGGGAGATGAGAAGTAGGAGGGAGATGAGGAGTGAGAGGGAGATGAGGAGTAGGAGGGAGATGAGGAGTAGGAGGGAGATGAGGAGTAGGAGGGAGATGAGTAGGAGGGAGGTGAGGAGTGGGAGGGAGATGAGGAGAAGGAGGGAGATGAGGATTGGGAGGGAGATGAGTAGTAGGAGGGAGATGAGGAGTGGGAGGGAGATGAGTAGGAGGGAGATGAGTAGGAGTGAGATTAGGAGTAGGAGGAAGATGAGTAGGAGGGAGATGAGGAGTAGGGAGATGAGGAGTAGGAGGAAGATGAGTAGGAGAGAGATGAGGAGTAGGAGGGAGATGAGGAGTGGGAGGGAGATGAAAAGAGGGAGGGAGAAAAGGAGTGGAGGGAGATGAGGAGTAGGAGGGTGATTAGTAGGAGGGAGATGAGAAGTGGGAGGGAGATGAGGAGTGGGAGGGAGATGAGTAGGAGGGAGATGAGTAGGAGAGAGATGAGGAGTAGGAGGGAGATGAGGAGTGGGAGGGAGATAAGGAGTGGGAGGGAGATGAGGAGTGGGAGGGAGATGAGGAGTGGGAGGGAGATGAAAAGTGGGAGGGAGATAAGGAGTGGGAGGGAGATGAGGAGTAGGAGGGAGATTAGGAGTGGGAGGGAGATGAGGAGTGGGAGGGAGATGAGGTGTAGGAGGGAGATGAGGAGTAGGAGGGAGATGAGGAGTGGGAGGGAGATGAGGAGTTGGAGGGAGATGAGGAGTGGGAGGGAGATGAGTAGGAGGGAGATGAGGAGTAGGAGGGAGATGAAAAGTAGAAGGGAGATGAGGAGTGGGAGGGAGATGAGGAGTGGGAGGGAGATGAGGAGTAGGAGGGAGATGAGGAGTGAGAGGGAGATGAGGAGTAGGAGGGAGATGAGGAGTAGGAGGGAGATGAGGAGTAGGAGGGAGAGAGTAGGAGGTGAGGAGTGGGAGGGAGATGAGGACAAGGAGGGAGATGAGGATTGGGAGGGAGATGAGCAGTAGGAGGGAGATGAGGAGTGGGAGGGAGATGAGTAGGAGGGAGATGAGTAGGAGAAAGATGAGTAGGAGTGAGATTAGGAGTAGGAGGAAGATGAGAAGGAGGGAGATGAGGAGTAGGGAGATGAGGAGTAGGAGGAAGATGAGTAGGAGGGAGATGAGGAGTAGGAGGGAGATGAGGAGTGGGAGGGAGATGAGGAGTGGGAGGGAGATGAGGAGTAGGAGGGAGATGAGGAGTGGGAGGGAGATGAAAAGTGGGAGGGAGATAAGGAGTGGGAGGGAGATGAGGAGTAGGAGGGAGATTAGGAGTGGGAGGGAGATGAGGAGTGGGAGGGAGATGAGGTGTAGGAGGGAGATGAGGAGTGGGAGGGAGATAAGGAGTTGGAGGGAGATGAGGAGTAGGAGGGAGATGAGGAGTAGGAGGGAGATGAGGAGTAGGAGGGAGATGAGGAGTGGGAGGGAGATGAGGAGTAGGAGGGAGATGAGGAGTGGGAGGGAGATGAAAAGTGGGAGGGAGATAAGGAGTGTGAGGGAGATGAGGAGTAGGAGGGAGATTAGGAGTGGGAGGGAGATGAGGAGTGGGAGGGAGATGAGGTGTAGGAGGGAGATGAGGAGTAGGAGGGAGATGAGGAGTAGGAGGGAGATGAGGAGTAGGAGGGAGATGATGAGTAGGAGGGAGGTGAGGAGTAGGAGGGAGATGAGGAGTGGGAGGGAGATGAGAAGTAGGAGGGAGATGAGGAGTGAGAGGGAGATGAGGAGTAGGAGGGAGATGAGGAGTAGGAGGGAGATGAGGAGTAGGAGGGAGATGAGTAGGAGGGAGGTGAGGAGTGGGAGGGAGATGAGGAGAAGGAGGGAGATGAGGATTGGGAGGGAGATGAGTAGTAGGAGGGAGATGAGGAGTGGGAGGGAGATGAGTAGGAGGGAGATGAGTAGGAGTGAGATTAGGAGTAGGAGGAAGATGAGTAGGAGGGAGATGAGGAGTAGGGAGATGAGGAGTAGGAGGAAGATGAGTAGGAGAGAGATGAGGAGTAGGATGGAGATGAGGAGTGGGAGGGAGATGAAAAGAGGGAGGGAGAAAAGGAGTGGGAGGGAGATGAGGAGTAGGAGGGTGATTAGGAGTAGGAGGGAGATGAGGAGTGGGAGGGAGATGAGGTGTAGGAGGGAGATGAGGAGTAGGAGGGAGATGAGGAGTGGGAGGGAGATGAGGTGTAGGAGGGAGATGAGGAGTAGGAGGGAGATGAGGAATGGGAGTGAGATGAGGGGTTGGAGGGAGATGAGTAGGAGGGAGATGAGGAGTGGGAGGAGATGAGGAGTGGGAGGGAGATGAAGAGTAGGAGGGAGATGAGGAGTGGGAGATGAGGAGTGGGAGGGAGATGAGCAGTAGGAAGGAGATGGGAGTGGCGGGGAGATGAGGAGTAGGAGGGAGATGAGCAGTAGGAGGGAGATGAGGAGCAGGAGGAAGATGAGGAGTGGGAGGGAGATGAGGAGTGGGAGGGAGATGAAGAGTAGGAGGGAGATGAGGAGTGGGAGGATGAGGAGTGGGTGGGAGATGATGAGTGGGAGAGAGATGAGGAGTAGGAGGGAGATGAGGAGTGAGAGGATGAGGAGTAGGAGGGAGATGAGGAGTGGGAGGGAGATGATGAGTGGGAGGGAGATGAGGAGTGGGAGGGAGATGAGGAGTAGGAGGGAGATGAGGAGTAGGTGGGAGATGAGGGCCGCGACTCTCTCCAGGTTGAGACGCCTGAGATAGTGAAAGGGAAACAAGAAACAACGGAATGTGGCCGTCACAAAGACAAAGATTGCCCCCGTGTGACATTCACGCACTTGGTGGTGGCTATGCTGTTACACGTGGTGGTGGTGGCTATGCTGTTTCACGTGATGGTGGTGTTGGCTATGCTGTTACACGTGGTCGTGGTGGTGGTGTCTATGGTGTTACACGTGGTGGTGGTGGTTATGCTGTTACACGTGGTGGTGGTGTCTATGCTGTTTCACGTGATGGTGGTGTTGGCTATGCTGTTACAAGTGGTCGTGGTGGTGGTGTCTATGGTGTTACACGTGGTGGTGGTGGTTATGCTGTTACACGTGGTGGTGGCTATGCTGTTACACGTGGTGGTGGTGGCTATGCTGTTACACTTGGTGGTGGTTATGCTGTTACACGTGATGGTGGTGGTGGCTATGCTGTTACACGTGGTGGTGGTGTTTATGCTGTTACACGTGGTGGTGGTGGCTATGCTGTTACACGTGGTGGTGGTGTCTATGCTGTTACACGTGATGGTGGTGTTGGCTATGCTGTTACACGTGGTGGTGGTGGTGGCTATGCTGTTACACGTGGTGGTGGTGGTGGTGGTTATGCTGTTACACGTGGTGGTGGTGGCTATGCTGTTACACGTGGTGGTGGTGGCTATGCTGTTACACGTGGTGGTGGTGGTTATGCTGTTACACGTGATGGTGGTGGTGGCTATGCTGTTACACGTGGTGGTGGTGGCTATGCTATTACACGTGGTGGTGGTGGTTATGCTGTTACACGTGATGGTGGTGGTGGCTGTGCTGTTACACGTGGTGGTGGTTATGCTGTTACACTTGGTGGTGGTGTCTATGCTGTTACACGTGGTGGTGGTGGCTGTGCTGTTACACGTGGTGGTGGTGGTGGTGGTTATGCAGCTGCACGTGGTGGAGGCGAGGTAGTAAACATCTCCTGGTGATGATGAGAGAGAGAGAGAGAGACGAAAACTCCAAAAATACAGCAGCAGGCATCGTCAGGGTCGGGGATCGAACCCACGCGCTCCGGCAGAGTGGAACGTGGAGGTGAATTCGTGAGACATTGATCGGGAGCCCCCCAGTATTGGGGCGGGGGGGGTGTATGAAGGGGGTTGACTCCCCCCCAAGTCAACGCTGAGTCATGTAGCTCCTCACACAGTCCAGCCTGGTTAAACCCAGGATGGGTCGTAGGCAGGCCAGCCTAAATGTTTCTAACCGGCGAAGATGTTCCATTAGGGGGGACCACGTTTTGCAAGCGTAGAAAAGAGAGGGAATGACTGTGGCCGAGACGACCTGAAGCTTCGTGCGGAGCGACAGACCAGGCAGCTTCCACGCAGCGTTACGCAACAGATGAAAAGATATTGCCGCTCGACTGATTCGGAGTGAGACCTCTGCTGTCAATCCGGAGCCGGTCATAAGCACACTGCCCAGGTATGGGAAACTCTCCACTCTCTCCATAACTGCCCTATCACCAATTGGGAGTTGTGGGGGTGGAGCGTCCGATGGCACAAAATACCCAGGCAGGTGCTTGGTTTTGGTGGAGCTGATGGTATGGCCCCACCTCTTTGTAGTAAGCTTCAGGTTCAGCAGCAGCGCCTCCAACTCCTCCTTTGAGTGAGCAGCAATTACCAGATCATCTGGATACATAACGTGGTTGAGCAATAGGGAGCCATCCCTTGACCGCACCCGGGCATCGATCAGCCTCCCATTGTATCTGTACCAGATGGAAATTCTTCCGGTCATGCTATTAAAGGCTTCACGAACTACGTGGTCGAAATAGATGTTAAATAATGTGGGAGCCAGAGGACATCCCTGTCGCACCCCAAAGTGAACACAGACACACACACACAGACACATACACACCTTCACACAAACCATCACACACACCATCACCAACACAGACACACAAACACAGACTGATACACACCATCACACAAACCATCACACACAGCATCACCAACACAGACACATACACACCATCACACACACCATCACACACAAACACACACACACACCATCACACACACACACTACCACACACACACCTTCACCCACAAAGACACAAACACACACACACCATCACACACACACAAACCCTGACACACACACACCATCACACACACACACAAACACCATCACACACACCATGACACACACACAAACCATCATACACAGACACACGGCAGTGTGCTTGAATGAATATCAAACCAATAAATAACGCGTGGCACGCTCTGGATAATAAATAATGATATGACGAGGAAGAGAGACCGGGCGAGAGAGCTCCTCTATCCCAACAACAACAACTACCACAACAACAACAACCGCCATTCGCCACTAAGCGGTGGCTACGTCACCATGACGCTTGTGCCAGGCTATGTGCACCCTGAGGCCACGTGAAGTGTCGAACGACAGCTGGCAGGAGGTCACGGGGCAGACCCAGCAGGTGCCACGGGTCGACTGAATGAGATAACTGAGATGACTGGCTGATGCACCACCTGTGTCCCCTACTGTGCCAACTTGCTGTGCTTTAGCCACCCGGCGCTCCGCTCGTTGTTGTGAGCGTCGCTCCTCCGCCCTCTGTTGTTGTTGGAGGGCGACTGCCTCTAACTGCCCATTAGCGTCCTTCACGAGCCTCCTCCACAGAGGCCGATCTTGACACCGCTGGTACCAGTCATAGGCAAGTCCACTCAGCTCCACATCCTCCTGTATCACATCACTACATCTCTTCTCTAGCCCGTGCCGCGCCCGTTTAGCCCACTCGATCCGGCCGAACAAAATCTGTTTAGGCATGCGGTGGTTGGACATGCGGGCTACATGATCCAGTCAACGCTGAGTCATGTAGTTCCTCACACAGTCCAGCCTGGTTAAACCCAGGATGGATCGTAGGCAGGCCAGCCTAAATGTTTCTAACCGGCGAAGATGTTCCCTTAGGGGGGTCCACGTTTCGCAAGCGTAAAAAAAGAGACGGATTGACTGTGGCCGAGAAGACCTGAAGCTTCGTGCGGAGCGACAGACCAGGTAGCTTCCACGCAGCGTTACGCAACAGATGAAAATATAATGCCGCTCGACTGATTCGGAGTGAGACCTCTGATGTCAATCCGGAGCCGGTCATGAGCACACTCCCCAGGTATGGGAAACTCTCCACTCTCTCCACAACTGCCCTATCACCAATTGGGAGTTGTGGGGTGGAGCGTCCCGATGGTACAAAATACCCAGGCAGGTGCTTGGTTTTGGTGGAGCTGATGGTAAGGCCCCACCTCTTTGTGGTAAGCTTCGGGTTCAGCAGCAGCGCCTCAAATTCCTCTTCTGAGTGAGCAGCAATTACCAGATCGTCGGGATACATAACGTGGTTGAGCAATAGGGAGCCATCCCTTGACCGCACCCGGGCATCGATCAGCCTCCCATTGTATCTGTACCAGATGGAAATTCCTCCGGTACTGCTATTCAAATGCTTTACGAACTACACGGTCGAAATAGATGTTAAATAATGTGGGAGCCAGAGGACATCCCTGTCGCACCCCAAAGTGAACACAGACACACACACACAGACACATACACACCATCACACAAACTATCACACACACCATCACCCACAGACACACAAACACAGACTGATACACACCTTCACACAAACCATCACACAGAGCATCACCAACACAGACACATACACACCATCACACACACACTACCACACACACAGACACACACACACCATCACACACACCATCACACACACAGACACAAACACACACACACACCATCACACACACACCATCACACCACACAAACACACGCACAAACACCATCACACACACCATGACACACACACAAACCATCACACACAGACACACGGCAGTGTGCTTGAATGAATATCAAACCAATAAATAACGCGTGGCACGCTCTGGATAATAAATAATGATATGACGAGGAAGAGAGACCGGGAGAGAGAGAGCTCCTCTATCCCAACTACAACAACAACCACAAAAACAACAACCGCCATTCGCCACTAAGCGGCGGCTACGTCACCACGACGTTTGTGTCAGGCTAGGTGCACCTTGAGGCCACGTGAAGTGTCGAACGCCCGCTGGCAGGAGGTCACGGGGCAGACCCAGCAGGTGCCAAGGGTCGCCCACCTCCCCCCACTGTGCCAACTTGCTGCGTTTTAGCCGCCCCGCTATCCGCTCGTTGTTGTGAGCGTCGCTCATCCGCCCTCCGTTGTTGTTGGAGGGCGACTGCCTCCAACTGCCCAGTAGCGTCCTTCACGAGCCTCCTCCACAAAGGCCGATCTTGACACCGCTGGTACCAGTCTTCGGCAAATCCACTCAGCTCCACGTCTTCCTGTACCACATCACTCCATCTCTTCTCTAGCCCGTACCGCACCCGTTCAGCTCCCGTCTACCCCCATGCACTCACCCACCCACCCACTAACGCACTCACCCACCCACTCACTCACCCACCCACTAACGCACTCACCCACCCACTCACCCACCCACTAACGCACTCACCCACCCACCCACGCACTCACGCACCCACCAACGCACTCACCCACCCACCCACTCACTCACCTACTCACTCACTCACCCACCCATCCACTCACGCACTCACCCACCCACCCACTGACTCACCTACCCACTCACTCACTCACCCACCAACTCACGCACTCACCCACCCACTAAAGTACTCACCCACCCACTAACGCACTCACCCACCCACTCACTCACTCACCCACCTACCCACCCACTCACGCACTCACTCAACTACCCACCCACTCACTCACCCACCCACTAACGCACTCACCTACCTACCCACACACTCACCCACCCACCCACTCACCCACCCACACACCCACGCACTCACCCACCCACCCACGCACTCACCCATCCACCCACCCACCCACACACCCACTCAAATACCCACTCACCCACCCACACACCCACTCACCTACCCACTCACCCACCCACACACCCACTCACCCACCTACGCACACACCAACTCACCTACCCAGTCACCCACCCACACCCACTCACCTTCCCACTCACCCACCCACGCACCCTCTCACCCACTCACCCACCAGCCACCCACCCACACACACTCACCCACCCACCCACACACCCACTCACCTACCCACTCACCCACCCACACACCCACTCACCCACCTACGCACACACCAACTCACCTACCCAGTCACCCACCCACACCCACTCACCTTCCCACTCACCCACCCACGCACCCTCTCACCCACTCACCCACCAGCCACCCACCCACACACACTCACCCACCCACACCCACACCCACTCACCTACCCACTCACCCACCCACGCATACACACTCACCCACCCACACCCACACCCACTCACCCACCCACACACCCTCTCACCCACTCACCCGCCAGCCACCACCCACACACACCCACCCACACCCACACACACTCACCCACCCACCCACTCACCCACCCACCCACCCACACGCGTCACCATCACGGCTGAGGCCACCGTCCCCCCGGTGACCGAGTGAGATGGACAACACGGCTCTCCTCTACGTCGACTCAGCCATTAATGCGCTTAGAACCACGCTCCCATCAGCCCGCGACTTAGACATCGCATCGATTAATCCTGGGGGGTGTGGGGGGTGTGGGGGTTGGGGTCAGAGTCAGCTGTCAACTCGGTCACGTCACTCAAATAGCGGCGTCGTCCCAAATGTCGTCTCAACCCCCACCCACCCCCCACCCTATCCACCCCCACCCTATCCACCCCCCACCCTCTTCACCCCCCACCCTCTCCCCTCCACCCTCTCCACCCCCCACCCTCTCCACCCCCCACCCTCTCCCCCCTCACCCTCCACCCTCTCCACCCCCCACCCTCTCCCCCCCACCCTCCATCCTCTCCACCCCCCACCCTCCACCCTCTCCACCCCCCACCCTCTCCACCCCCCACCCTCTCCACCCCCCACCCTCTCCCCTCCACCCTCTCCACCCCCCACCCTCTCCCCCCCACCCTCTCCACCCCCCACCCTCTCCACCCCCCACCCTCTCCACCCCCCACCCTCTCCACCCCTCACCCTCTCCCCCCCACCCTCTCCACCCCCCACCCTCTCCCCCCACCCTCTCCACCCCCCACCCTCTCCCCCCCACCCTCCACCCTCTCCACCCCCCACCCTCTCCACCCTCCACCCCCCCCTACCCTCTCCCCCCACCCTCGCCACCCCCCCCACCGCCACCACCCACCCTCTCCATTCACCCGCCCTCCCGCAACACCCACCTCCCCACTCCCCCCCACCCTCTACCCACCCTCTCCCCCCACCCTCTCCCCCCCCCACCCACCGCTCGCCCTCTCCATGACCACCACCACCACCACCACCCCCCACGTCCCAGGAGGACGAGGAGACGTGTGGATAATACAGAGGGGGGTGGTTGCGGGGTGGAATAATTGGGCCACGGAATTTATTTATAAAAAATAAATAAATAAATATAGGTGCACAGAGTCACTGGTTTAGTGACGATTGATTATCATCATCAATCGTCATCAACGTCCATGCTGATGAGTCGAGGTGATGGCGAAGCCTCAACAGGCTGTAGGGGCAAGTGCTGTTAGCGAGCGGCACCGATGAAGGCCGTCACGGGCACACGAGGGGGTGGGTGGCCAGCAGCACCACGCCCGGCCGCCTTTGTCTCCCCAGTGGCGATGTTAACCGAACATCGCAGCAGGTACTCATTTGAGGCTGAGTAGACCTAGCGGGAGGCCCAGGACCCTTCCAGATAATCGTCACTGGTGGTGTTGGTGGCCGTGAGTGGGAATCGAATTCGGGTCGCCGGGTTCGTATAGCACAGCGTAGCGCTAACCGCTACACCACCACTAACACATAAAGGCAGATATAAAGATCCCCCGTGTAGCCTGTAACAGACTGTAGGGGCAAGTGCTGTTAGCGAGCAGCACCTATGAAGGCCGTCACGGGCACACGAGGGGGTGGGTGGCCAACACCACGCCCGGCCGCCTTTGTCTCCCCAAGTGGCGATGTTTTACACATCTCACCGGGAACTCATTTGAGGCTGAGTCGACCTAGGTGAGGCCCAGGACCGGTTCAGATAATCGTCACCGGTATTGGCGGTGTATAGCGTGAACAGCTACACCACCGCCGCAAACTCCAAATATACAGCAGCAGGCATCACGGGCTGGATTGAATTCACGACCTCCTGTATACCAGGCGAGGTAGTTAACATCTCCTATAGCCAGTGAGTGAGTGCGTGGGTGAACCCACTGCTTTAGCCTGGTCCTGATGTCAATGAGACTCACTTTGAATACCGTCACAAATTATAATCTGGCGGATGCAATCAGAGACACACACACATAGAGGGGCTTTTCGGAGAGAGAGGGATGGAGACTTTTGACTTTTAAACAACTTTCATTGCCGCCAGCAGCAACAACAGCACTGGAGGCGATTCCGATGCGAAATACACAAAGTCACCAGCAACACAATTACACAAAGTCACCAGCAACACAATTACACAAAGTCACCAGCAACACAAAAACACAAAGTCACCAGCAACACAAATACACAAAGTCGCCAGCAACACAAATACACAAAGTCACCAGCAACACAAATAACACAAAGTCACCAGCAACACAAATACACAAAGTCACCAGCAACACAAATACACAAAGTCACCAGCAACACAAATACACAAAGTCACCAGCAACACAATTTCACAAAGTCACCAGCAACACAAATACACAAAGTCACCAGCAACACAATTAACACAAAGTCACCAGCAACACAATTACACAAAGTCACCAGCAACACAAATACACAAAGTCACCAGCAACACAAACACATAAAGTCACCAGCAACACAAATAACACAAAGTCACCAGCAACACAAATACACAAAGTCACCAGCAACACAAAAACAACAAACGCTGTACATCCACGCGCTGTGGCGCTAAATGCACCGCGCACAACACGAAATCAAAGTCACGTGGTGGTGGTGGTCATCGCGCACGTCACGGTGACGAGCGAGCGCTACAGAAGGTGAACACGTGGGGGGTGACGTCCACGCTGGTACAGAGAGGGGCTTGTCCGGCTCCCCCAGCGTTAGAACAAGACGCGCTGCACATCACCGACACGTGGCTGTGTCACGTGGCGTGCTCCAGGCGCGCCTTGAGCAGGAACCTGAACACTGGAAGCAGCTCAGAGCAGCCGTCAGTGTCACCTTGCAGCGTCTTCTTCCTCGTCCTGTACACCGCCAACTTCGCCTGAGCACAGGCGAAGTTGGCGAGGTCATGGCGCTTGTTAGCCAGGTAAGGCACCACCCCGTATACGAAGCTGCTGTTGTAGAAGGGCACCCCCAGTTTACTGAAGATGTCCCCCAAACGACGGAACATTGAGTTTGAGCCGCTGGCAGCGTAAGTACCGGTGGGGCAGATCCTCCCTGGCACCGCAGGAGATGCACCAAGTCCGGTACCCCTGGCGAGATTCGTCTGAGCCACACGGCCGATGGCAACGTGCAGTGTGCCGATCGAGAGAGGGAGATATTGAGAGAGAGAGAGAGAGATGGAGAGATCGAGTGAGAGAAATACAAGCAAACTCCAAATATACAGCAGCAGGCGTCAAGGTCGGGACCGAACGAACGACCTCCCGTAGACCAGGCGAGGTAGTTAACATCTCTTGGGCTACGCATGACAGTCACGATTGCCGAGCGATGATTTTTTTTTTTTACCAAAGCGATTTGGGTTTAGAAAGCGAGCGAGTGAGTGAGTGGTAGTGGTGGTGATGGTGGTGGTGGTAGTGGTAGAGGGACAGACAGCCCCGCGTGAGTACCGCGTGGTATGGAGCAGAGACGTGCGGTCAGGCAGGGGAGGCAGAGCCTCGCCTCTCACACTCCAATGAAAATAGCTGTTACGAAAAGTAAAACAAAAAAATGAATAATCAAATTAAATAAATGTCACGATTTTTCCACTGATCTGTGTTATGAATGTCATTTCTGTACGATTGCAATCATTTTTATAGTCACACAAAAAAATCGCCAAATTTGCGGAGCGCCGCTGCAAATACCGGAAGAGACGAGAAGGTGAGGCAGCGACGCGCTCAGCCTCCCCTGTGATTGCGCAACCCCTCAGTAACTGGATGGAGCGCGGGCAAAAAGCGCGTGCCTGTTACTATCTCAGTACGTCACCAATGTCATGTTTGTAGATCTCTTCATTTCATGTCCTCGCCTTCCATATTCCAGGTAACTTATTTCACGTACGTGTATAAAGATATTTAGGCTCGCTGGTCTCGTCACGAAACTGCAATGAAATAGCACCAGGGGGAGGCAGCTATCACATCTGCCTCACTGAGGGGGACGTGTCTAACACGCCCCCCTAAGCGAGGACACGCCTCCTCAGTGAGACCACGCCCCCCCCCCCCCCGTTAGACCACGCCCCCCCTCAGTGTGTGAATCTGGCTCTGACCCGTGCCAGTGACTCCCCAGCCATTGACCTCACCGCACGTCATTGATGTTGGGGGTGTTGGCTGTTGTACAGACACGCACACGCCAATTTCTGCCAAGGTCGCTTCCACACTCCCTCCTCTCTCTGTGTGTGAGATGCGGCGATTTTGTTATTGATTTGAGCCAAGGGAGAGAGAGAGAGAGGGAGACTCCGAGAGACCCTCGCTCGCACGCACTGAGAGGAGAGAGAGAGAGAAAGAGGGGCATAGACTCACACGCAGAGAGCCATAGACTCGCACATAGATTCGTAGATGCACACAGAGAGCTGTAGACTCGCATAGAGACCCATAGACTCGCACATAGAGCCATAGACTTGCACAGATACCCATAGACTCGCACAGAGACCCTTAGACTCAGACAAAGAGCCGAATATTCAGAGAGCCGTAGACTCCTCACACAGAGACCCACAGTCTCACACAGAGACCCATAGACTCACACAGAGACCCATAGACTCGCACAGAGAGCCGCAGACTCAGACAGAGAGCCGTAGACTCAGATAGAGAGGCGTAGACTCAGAGACCCATAGACTCACACATAGACCCATAGACTCGCACAGAGACCCATAGACTCAGACAGAGAGCCGTAGACTCGCACAGAGGGCCGTAGACTCACACAGAGACTCGTAGACTCACACACACGTCGTTCGGTTCTGTTTCAGACTGGCCCCGGCGTGCAAGGGGGCCGTGCCGTGTTGGCCCCGGCACGGCACGGTTCTGTTCCAGACTGGCCCCGGGGTGCAAGGGGGCCGTGCCGTGTTGGCCCCGGCACGGCACGGTTCTGTTCCAGACTGGCTGCGATCTCTGGCAGATGCACCCCACCTGTAACCCCTCCCCCTCCCACTCTCTCGCTCCCCCTTACCATGGCCACAAAACTTGCTGCGTTTTATCCGCCCCGGCGCGCTCCGCTCGTTGTTGTGAGCGTCACCCATCTTGCCATCCGCTCGTTGTGGGTTGACTGCTGTGCAAGACACCTCAACGCCACCACCACGGGATGGGAGTTGAGTCTATAGGTCTGTGTGTGATGAGTCTATGGGTCTGTGTGTGATGAATCTGTGGGTCTGTGTGTGATGAGTCTATGGGTCTGTGTGTGATGAATCTGTGGGTCTGTGTGTGATGAGTCTATGGGTCTGTGTGTGATGAGTCTATGGGTCTGTGTGTGATGAGTCTATGGGTCTGTGTGTGATGAATCTGTGGGTTTGTGTGTGATGAGTCTATGGGTCTGTGTGTGATGAGTCTATGGGTCTGTGTGTGATGAATCTGTGGGTCTGTGTGTGATGAGTCTATGGGTCTGTGTGTGATGAATCTGTGGGTTTGTGTGTGATGAGTCTATGGGTCTGTGTGTGATGAGTCTATGGGTCTGTGTGTGAGTCTATGGGTCTGTGTGTGATGAGTTTGTGGGTGTATGTGTGATGAGTAGATGGGTTGGTGTGTGATGAGTTTGTGGGTGTGTGTGTGATGAGTCTATGGGTCTGTGTGTGATGAGTCTATGGGTCTGTGTGTGATGAGTCTATGGGTCTGTGTGTGATGAGTCTATGGGTCTGTGTGTGATGAGTTTGTGGGTCTGTGTGTGAGTCTACGGCTCTCTCTGCGTGAGTCTCTGTGTGAGTCTACGCCTCCCTCTGTGTGAGTCAACGACTCTCTCTGTGTGAGTCTATGCGTCTCTGTGTGAGTCTATGCGTCGCTGTGTGAGTACGACCCTCTCTGTGTGAGTCTACGGCTCGCCCTCTGTGAGTCTATGCGTCTCTGTGTGAGTCTACAGCTCTCTATGTGTGAGTCTCTGTGTGAGACTAAGGCTCTCTGTGTGAGTCTATGGCTCTCTCTGTGTGAGTCTACGACTTTCTCTGTGTGAGTCTCCGTGTGAGTCTATGTGTCTCTGTGTGAGTCTACAATTCTCTCTTTGTGAGTCTATGTGTCTCTGTGTGAGTCTACAATCCTCTCTTTGTGAGTCTATGTGTCTCTGTGTGAGTCTACAATTCTCTCTTTGTGAGTCTATGTGTCTCTGTGTGAGTCTACAATTCTCTCTTTGTGAGTCTATGTGTCTCTGTGTGAGTCTACAATTCTCTCTTTGTGAGTCTATGTGTCTCTGTGTGAGTCTACGGCTCCCTCTCTGTGTGAGTCTATGTGCGTCTCTGTGTGAGTCTATGCGTCTCTGTGTGAGTCGATGCGTCTATGTGTGAGTCTATGCGTCTCTGTGTGAGTCGATGCGTCTATGTGTAAGTCTATGTGTCTCTGTGTGAGTCTACGGCTCCCTCTCTGTGTGAGTCTATGTGCGTCTCTGTGTGAGTCTATGCGTCTCTGTGCGAGTCGATGCGTCTATGTGTGAGTCTATGCGTCTCTGTTTGAGTCTATGCGTCTCTGTGTGAGTTTATGCGTCTCTGTGTGAGTCTACGCCTCCCTATGTGTGAGTCAACGACTCTCTCTGTGTGAGTCTATGCGTCTCTGTGTAAGTCAATGCGTCTCTGTGTGTGTACGACCCTCTCTGTGTGAGTTTATGGCTCTCTCTGTGTGAGTCTATGCGTCTCTGTGTGAGTCTATGCGTCTCTGCGTGAGTCTACAGCACTCTCTGTGTGAGTCTACAGCTTTCTGTGTGAGTCTATGCGTCTATGTGATAGTCTATACGTCTCTGTGTGAGCCTATACGTCTCTGTGTGAGTCCATGTGTGTCTCTGTGTGAGTCTATGTGTGTCTCTGTGTGAGTCTATGTGTCTCTGTGTGAGTCTATGCGTCTTTGCGTGAGCCTACGGCTCTCAGCGTCTGCCGGCTTAGCAGCAGCAGCAACAGCAACGCCATCCTTGACCTCTGATCCATCCAGTGGCCTCCTCCTCCCCCTTCTCCTCCCCATCTCCCATGAGACGTTATAATTAATTTTGCTCTCATCTTTGCCAGGGCCGCATGATGGATCTCGACGTCAGTTTATGGGTCTATGCGTGAGTCTGTGGGTCTCTGCGTAAGTGTATGGGTCTCTGTGCGAATCTACGGTTCTCTGTGTGAGTCTATGGATTTGTTTGTGAGTCTACGGGCCCACTGTGAGTATGGACTGTGTGTGAGTCTATGGATTTCACTGTGAGTATGGATCTGTGTGTGAGTCTATGGGTCTCTACCTGGGAGTATGGTTCTGTGTGTGAGTCTATGTGGTGTTACTGTGAGTATGGATCTGTGTGTGAGTCTATGGGTCTCTACCTGGGAGTATGGATCTGTGTGTGAGTCTATGGGTCTCTACCTTGGAGTATGGATCTGTGTGTGAGTCTATGGATCTCTACCTGGGAGTATGGATCTGTGTGTGAGTCTATGGGTCTCTACCTGGGAGTATGGCTCTGTGTGTGAGTCTATGGGTTTCACTGTGAGTATGGATCTGTGTGTGAGTCTACGGGCCCACTGTGAGTATGGATCTGTGTGTGAGTCTATGGGTCTCACTGTAAGTATGGATCTCTGTGTGAGTCTATGGGCCTCACTGTGAGTATGGATCTGTGTGTGAGTCTATGTGTCTCACTGTGAGTATGGATCTGTGTGTGAGTCTATGGGTCTCTACCTGGGAGTATGGATCTGTGTGTGAGTCTATGGGTCTCTACCTGGGAGTATGGCTCTGTGTGTGAGTCTATGGGTTTCACTGTGAGTATGGATCTGTGTGTGAGTCTATGGGTCTCTACCTGTGAGTATGGATCTGTGTGTGAGTCTATGGGTCTCTACCTGTGAGTATGGATCTGTGTGTGAGTCTATGGGTCTCTACCTGGGAGTATGGATCTGTGTGTGAGTCTATGGGTCTCACTGTAAGTATGGATCTGTGTGTGAGTCTATGGGTCTCTACATGGGAGTATGGATCTGTGTGTGAGTCTATGGGTCTCACTGTAAGCATGGATCTGTGTGTGAGTCTATGGGTCTCACTGTAAGTATGGATCTCTGTGTGAGTCTATGGGTCTCTACCTGGGAGTATGGATCTGTGTGTGAGTCTATGGGCCTCACTGTGAGTATGGATCTGTGTGTGAGTCTATGGGCCTCACTGTGAGTATGGATCTGTGTGTGAGTCTATGGGTCTCTACCTGTGAGTATGGATCTCTGTGTGAGTCTATGGGTCTCTACCTGTGAGTATGGATCTGTGTGTGAGTCTACGGGCCTCACTGTGAGTATGGATCTGTGTGTGAGTCTACGGGTCTCTTTCTGAGTGAAGAGGAGTCGGAGGCTGGTTTACGCACTGCTTTATTCTTCAACCCACAGCCACACTCGTTCCATAAACCAACCCCGAACATGCGTCTCCCAGCCCCATTTAAACCCTCTATCCCCGCCCTCGTTCCTAATACACATCCTCGTCTCGCATGCCGGGTCCGTGTGACGTCAGTGCCCTTTAACCCTTGACCCCCGTCTAGTGTATTCCCGTGCGTGTGATTGGTGTGTGCTTTTGCTGAGTTGCGGAGATTTCATGTCTGCGTGGTGCGAGTGCGTGAGGATGGCTCGCAGATCCCTTACATCACCCCTCTCCCCCCCTTCCTTGAGACAGAGCCGTCCTCGGCTCAACAACTGTGTGCCTCGGCCGGTCAAAGCCAACCGCGGCCGGGCACATTTAATTTCAACAACAACAACAACAACAACAACAAAAAGTCCAATGAAGGCAAAGTAACACAACGAAAATGTGCAATAAAGGCCAACGTAACACAACAACACAATTCCCCCTCCGTCCCCCTGTTAACAAGAGCGCCGCCTCTGTCGCAGACTTCCCCCACGATCCGACCCCTCGGCCGAACACAACAGGGTTGCAGGGATGTCCCGCGTCCACAGCTGCGACGAGGCGGAGTGAGCGTGGGAGGGTTAAGGGGCCCCGTCCCGTGGCCAAGTCCTCGGCAGATGCCGCGGGTCGCGTCTTCAGCCACGGGACGCCGATGGCTTCCGCGCTGGCGTCCCGGTCGCCTGTGGTCCTGCAGGATGGGCAGTGGCTGCATCGTCAGCCGGCCGCGAGTGTGACGACAACCTCCTGCCGCCCGGCCGAACTGACGACGAAGGTTGGCGAAGGTGACGATGCTCGCACGGGCAGCTCGGCCGCGACGTAACGTTCTAGCCTAGAGGGGTGAACGTACCGCCGACGTCTTCCCCACTGAATGCGAACATTTTTAAAGCCGCAATACCTGCACCACTGAGACCGGGCCCTGCCAGGGCCGGTGCCGTTTCGCTGACGTACGTAACCGTACCTGCGGGCAGCGCAGCCAAGCCAGGTCACCCGCTGCAAAGGGATCAGCGACCGGCGGCTTAGCCCGCAGGCGCTCGTTCGTAGCTTGCGCAGACGCGGATGCTGCCGGGGCCGCCTCGCGAGCCTCGCGCAAATACTTGAGCGAGTGGCGAACGGCCGCTGGACAATCTCCCGAACGCGACGGGACAGGGCGCAACTGTGCCTCAATCGGAGGGCTCGGCTCGCGTCCATACATCAAGAAAAAAGGGTGAGTATCCCGTTGACGCATGCGGTGCCGAGCGATAGGCCGTCAAAACCCCAGGGATGTGCAAATCACAGTCCGTCTGCTGGTCATTGCCCAAGCGACACAGCATCCACGAGATGGTGTTGCTAAAGCGTTCAACCATCCCGTCAGATTGTGGGTGGTAAGGGGACGTACGCTACCTTTCTTGACACCCAGCATGTCACACACCGCCTGCAACAGTTTGGAGGAAACGTTTCTGCCCTGGTCTGTCAGCAGCCGCTCGGGAGCCCTCTTGTCAGCGACATACCCATTCACAAAGGCGTCCGCTATGGACGCCGCAGTCTGATCGGCCAATGGGCAGGCAAAGGGCCAGCGTGTAAAGTACTCCATCCTCACTCTTTGGTTCAATTCGGTAAAGTCACGTAGTTAAAAAATAAAACAACAAAAATCACGACGTTTCGGCCACAACACAAGTAGCCTTCATCAGGTGAAGGGACCAGGCTGTTTCGAGGACAGCGCTGTCCTCAAGACAGCTTGGTCCCTTCACCTGAAGAAGGCCGCTTGTGTTGTGGCCGAAACGTCGTGATTTTTGTTGTTTTATTTTTTACCTACGTGACTTTACCGAATAGAATCAAAGAGTATGGATCCTTGCAGTCACGAAAGCTTTAAATCTAGAATACTCCATCCCCACCAGTAGGTATCTACTTCCTCGGGGAGTGGCGGGGAAGGGGCCCAATACATCAAGGCCCACGAGCTCGTTTACCCGGGAGACTTTAATGGACTGCAGGGGAGCGCTCCGCACGAGCGGCAGGGGGCTTTCTGCGCGCACAGTCAGCGCACGCCGATACCCCACGGCGGATATTGGCGGACATGCCCGGCCAAAATTAGCGAAGGCGTGGCGCAGCCTCGGTCTTACGGCTACCTAGATCGAGTAAAACCGTCGGGTTGTGAACATCGGAGCGTAGCTGCCTCCGCAGGGAAGAGGGCACCACCAGGACTTTACGGTTCACAGTCTGACTCACAGCGCATCAGCAAGCCCTGCCGCATGAGGGACAACTTCCCCGGACGTGGGGAGATCGTCAGCGCGTGCCGTCTCCGCCAGCCGGAGAAGCGGTGCCAAAAGCCGCGTCTGCCTGCTGCCGGTCCCTCCATTCCCGCAGGGTGAGCCCCAGGTCGCTACCAAGCGATACCGGCGGCCCTGCCCGGTCCGTGTCCCTGGCGGAGACCGGCGCCACGATCTCGGCCGGCGGTCTACAGCGCGATGATCAGTCGCCACAGGCGCACTTAACGGGGGCTGCCAGTCTGGACAATGCACCGGCGCGTTCGTATGCCTGATTGCTTTCCGATGCACCACTCCATGCATGTGCTCTTGCAGCCGCTCCGACCATGGGGCCATCTGACCAGTCGCTTGGTCAATGCGGAGGCGGGTACCGCAATGTCGCATGGTCCGTCCGAACAGTGAAGCCGTACAGGCAGGGCCCGAAACTGCTGGACAAAGTGGATGATGGCAAGCAGCTCGAGGCGCGTGATGCAATACCGCTGCTCGGCCTGCGACAAGACACGACTTCCGCAGGCAATGGCAACCTCTCTCCCATTCTGAATATGGGAGAGAACGGCCCCGATGCCCACGACGCTCGCATCCGTATCCAGCAGGAAGGGAATCGATAAATTTGGGTCTGCTAGGGTGCCGCGCTTCTGGCACAGTGTCAAGAATTAGTTGGTCTCTGCCTGGCCCCAACGAAACGACCGTCCCTTCACCGTGAGTGCTTACAAGGGCTTAGCGATGGTGGCAAAGTTATCGACAAAACGGCGGTAATAGGACACAAACCCCACGAATCTGCGGACTTCAGGCACGGACGTGGGTGTTGGCCAATCAAGGACACGCACCGTTTTTGTCGGGATCTGTTGCCACCACTGACGCATTAACGACATGACCCAAGCATTTAACGGAGGAGCGAAACCAGATGGCACTTGGAGGGTTTTAACTTGAGGTTCGCGTCACAAATTTTCGAAAGCACCTGTCGCAACCGGGTTAAGTGCTCCCCGAACGTTGCGAGCGAACACGATCACATCATCGAGATAGATGAGGCACGACTCACACTGCAATCCCGCAAGAGAACCAGCTCCATCAATCGCTGGAAAGTGGCGGGAGCCGTCTGTTAACCCATCGGCATACAGTTGAAATTAAAGAGCGCCTTGAGGCGTTCTGAAAGACGTTTTCGGTCTGGATTCAGCGTCTAGCGGTAGCTGCCAGAATCCCGCCAAAAGGTCTAATGTGGGGAAAGTTTTAGCTCCTGTGAGTGCATCCCATCAGTCGTCTATGTGTGAGAGCGGGAAGGCGTCCCCCAAGGTAAACTTTGTTCGGCCGCCCGAAGTCTACGCAAAACCGCAAAGATCCGTCCAATTTCTTAACCAACACAACCGGCGCCCCCCACGGACTCGTAGACGGCGATATGATGTCAGGCTCCATCATCTCCTGCACTGCCCGCCGCACATCCTCCTTCTCGCTAGGACCCATCCTATAGGCGTTCTGCCGAGTAGGGTGGCGCATCGCCCGTATCAACGTGGTGCTCCATCAGCGTCGTGCGACCAACATCGTAGTGGCCCTGACTGAACGCGCGTGCAAAGCCACGCAAACAAAGTCCTGAGCTCCCCCGATTCCCTCGCCGACAGATCGGCCTTCTGTGCCAGCAGCGCGTCTATCCGTGACGTATCCACTGCGCCGACCGACGGGCCGTCCAAATGCGCATTGCTGACGGTTTGCGCCTCAGGGTTCGAATGCACGGGACTGGCATTTGCAAATAAGGTCCTTCCCTGATCTGATTCCCGCGCGCGAGCGTGTCAGCTGCTGCTAGGCGATGGTGACCCACCACCGACGGTACCGCGGAGACAATGAGTGGCGCATCCGACCGGGAAGTGACGAGCGGGGTGCGATATCGATGCGGTCCCAAAATCCTGCGCACCAGGCGGGATCGGGACCGTAGTCCCGACCGGTGCCTGAACTCGCAGAAGCTGCTTCGGTTCCCCGTCTGGATGCAAGAAATACAAGCGACCCCCCGCCCCCCCCCCTCCCACCGACGGGGTGTCAACGCAGCCTTCGTCCGTCAGAATGCGAAGGGGCATGTGACTCAACAGGTACGTGCCGAGCAAGTAGAGAGCCGTGAGCACACTGGAGACCAGTACCGGAGCACGTACCTCCAGCTCCCCGGTACAGACTGGCACTACCCCCATACTACCCCCCATTTGCGGCTATGCACCTGGCCTGAACCAGCGCGAGACGAGGCTGTCCCTCCGGTAACAAGTAAAAGACGCGCAGGGGATATGACGCTGGCCGACGCACCCGTGCCGACCAACACGCGGACGCTAACCCCTGCCAACGAGTCCACCAACACGGATGTCCCAGCCGTGGCCGCCACCACCCTTCTGGACAACCGACGCCACTTATCAACCGTGTCCGGCCACGGGCCCGGACCGTCAGCGGGAATTCTATCCACCGCCCCCGAGGAATGAGATACGTGATGGGCTGAATCTGGGGTGGGTGGTTCTGTGCAGGTGTCCGAGGTGTCAGCACTCGCCTGAGTCGGAACGGCCGCGGACCCGAGGCTGACGATCCCGGCTGGTCGTCCCCGGTCCACTCGTCCTGCTGCGGCATCCGCAGGGCGATGTGTCCCTCGCGACCGCAGCGATGGCAGATGACTTCTTCGGTGACCCGAGGATGCTCCCCTGCCTCGCGAGGTGCCCAGCGCCGGGGTCGGCGCTCCGCTTACCGCGGGATCCTCGGACACTGCCGCGGGGCCGCCACCGTCTCTCCCTCGTCCTCCTCCGTCGGCGGCGCGTGTCTGGTTGGGGACTGTAGCAGCCCCTCGACGTCGCCGTGATCCCACGCGATATTTTCGCAAGCACAGAGATGTCGTGCGACCCATAGCGAGGTGCGGGCTTCCTCCTCCACCGCCGGCAGAATCACTCCTGCCTTCTGTGCCATGGCAATGAGCCGCTCCGCCACGGGTCCAGGCGCCGGCTCATTGAGGCTTCTGCCAGCGTCAACAATTCTGTCCTGAAGACCACGAGCGATTCGGATGCTTCCCCGCTGGCGGTTTTTAAACTTCTGGCGCGCCCCGGACAGGGGGGTCGAACATCTCCTCGTAGACGCCCTGCAGGAATCTTCTTTTTGCAGGCAGAATCCGGTCAAACACCGCCAGTGCGGGGTCGTCCAACACAGTGGGCGGCCTTGTCGGGGATTGTTCCTCCGTCAACTTCATTGCCCCGGGCGGGCGTCTCGAACGGGCGGACGAACGCGCGCCACTCTCACGATCTGGACGCGAACCTCTGTATCGCGCCCAGCTGCCGGCTCCATCCCGGTCCTCCCTCCGCGGGGGGCTGCCTCGGCTGAGTTTCGGGTTGGATCTTGCTCCCGGCCTGTGTCCTTGCCCCTTGCCCGGTCAGCCGCTCTCCGCTGCGCTCCAGTCGTTCATTTCCCCCGGTTGCCGCTGCTTTCCGAGGACATCGGGAGGACAGACCAGAGTTTTCTCCCAGGTCCTGCGCAGGACGCACGGTAGCCGGCGCTGCTGATGCTGCTCCATTCCCTGATAGATGCTGCGGAGTGCCTGGTCGGGAAGGCTGGACCGTGGCTCTCATCCCCTCGCTGGGGAGGCGGTACGACCTGAAGTTCCCTCCGCTCATTCGACCTCAGGCGAAGCAGCACGGTGACTGCCCCCAGCAGCTGATCCATCCTGCGATCCTTCGAGGGTGATCTGCGGTGGCGGCGGCGCCGGGTCTGCACCGCCGGGTTGTTGGAGGAAGGTGACCACACAGGACGAGCAGCTGCCACGGATCCCGTCGATGAGCCGGGGGACGAATCTCGAATCGTCGGTTCCGTTTCCGAGCACATCTTGTCCCGGGCACCTCGGGCGTCTTCCGGCTGAGTCTCCCACCTTGGGATCGTGCGTCAGCGGAGGCGAGACATCCCCACCGCTGCCACCAGATGAAGAGGAATCGGAGGCTGGTTTACGCACTCGTTTATGCTTCAACCCACAGCCACACTCGTTCTTAAAACCAACTCCGAACATGCGTCTCGTAGCCCCTCTGAAACCCTCTATCCCCGCCCTCGTTCCCAATACACATCCTCGCCTCGCACGCCGGGTCCGTGTGACGTCAGTGCCCTTTAACCCTTGACCCCCGTCTAGTGTATTCCCGTGCGTGTGATTGGTGTGTGCCATGCGGAGTGCGGAGATTTCATGTCTGCGTGGTGCGAGTGCGTGAGGATGGCTCGCAGATCCCTTACATGAGTATGGATCTGTGTGTGAGTCTGTTGGTCTCACTGTGAGTATGGATCTTTTTGTAAGTCTATCGGTCTTTGTGTTTTATGGATCTCTATGTGAGTATGGATGTCTGTGTGATTCTCTGAGTCTCTATGTAAGTATATGGCTGTCTATTTGTCTATGGGCCTCTGTGTGAGTCTATGGCTCTCTGCGTGTCTATGGGTCTCTATGTGAGTCTTTGGATCTCAATGTAAGTCTGTAGTTCTCTGTGTGAGTTTAGGGATCTCTATATGCGTCTGGTTCTCTATGTAAGTCTAAGGGGCTCAGTGTGTGTGTCTATGGGTCTCTGTGTGAGTCTATGGCTCTCCGTGCGATTTGACGTGTCTATAAATGAGTATGGGTCTGTGTGTGTATCTATGGGTTTCTGTATGAGTCTATGGCTCTCTGTGCGAGTTTACGGGTCTATATATGAATATGGGTCTGTGTGTGTATCTATGGGTCTCTGTATGAGTATATGGCTCTCTGTGCGACGTTATGGGTCTATATATGAGTATGCATCTGTGTGCGTGTCTATGGGTCTCTGTATGAGTCTATGGCTCTCTGTGCGCGTTTACGGATCTATATATGAGTATGGGTCTGTGTGTGTGTCTTTGGGGCTCTGTATGAGTCTATGGTTCTCTGTGCGAGTTTACGAGTCTATATTTATGAGTATGGGTCTGTGTGTGTGTATATGGGTCTCTGTGTGAGTCTATGGCTCTCTGTGCGAGTTTACGGGTCTATATATATGAGTATGGGTATGTGTGTGTGTCTATGGGTCTCTGTGAGTCCATGGCTCTCTGTGCGAGTTTACGGGTCTATATATGAGTATGCGTCTGTGCGTGTCTATGGGTCTCTGATTGAGTCTATGGCTCTCTGTGCGCATTCACGGGTCTATATATGAGTATGGGTCTGTGTGTGTGTCTATGGGTCTCTGTGTGAGTCTATGGCTCTCTTTGCGAGTTTACGAGTCTATGTATATGAGTATGGGTCTGTGTGTGTGTCTATGGGTCTCTGTGTGAGTCCATGGCTCTCTGTGCGAGTTTACGGGTCTATATATGAGTATGGGTCTGTGTGTGTGTGTCTATGGGTCTCTGTGTGAGTCTATGGTTCTCTGTGCGACTTTATGGGTCTATATATGAGTATGCGTCTGTGTGTGGGTCTATGGGTCTCTATGTGAGTCCATGGCTCTCTGTGCTTTTTTACGGGTCTATATATGAGTATGGGTCTGTGTGTGTGTGTCTATGGGTCTCTGTATGAGTCCATGGCTCTCTGTGCGAGTTTACGGGTCTATATATGAGTATGCGTCTGTGCGTGTGTGTCTATGGGTCTCTGTGTAAATCCTCCTCCTCCTCATCTCCCGCGGGACGAGATAATTCATTCTGCTGTGATCTTCGCCACGTCCGTTATGAATGGCTCCGCGCGGTGAGTCGTGGGATGGATGATCGCTGGCGCCGTCGGATGGCCGCGATGGAAATCGGAAGATGAGAGAGAGAGAGAGAAGCGAGAGCATTACCGTGACCAGACGAGAGAGAGAGAGAGAGTGGAAGAGCGAGAGAGCGAGAGCGAGAGAGTGTGTGCAGTGAAAATTCCATCATTAGCCTAAAAAATATCGGGACCTTAATGGAAAAATTATCTCGGCCATCTTGACTGCAAATATGCCGTGTAATTTATATCGTGTGTGTCCGTGTCTATATGTATATGCGTGCGTCTGTACATACGTGTGTGTGTGTGTGCCTTTTAAGGCTACTCGTGGGATCTTTGTCTTTGTGCCTGTGAGCGGTGGTGCAGCGGTTAGCGCGCTGCGAGCACGAAGACCCGAGTTGACCCGGGTGCGGTGCGTAGGGGGAGACAAAGGCGGCTGGGCGCGGTGCTGCTGGTCACCCACCCCCTCGTGTGCCACAGTGTCGGCCTTCGTAGGTGCTGCTGCTGCTCGCTAGCAGCACTTGCCCCTAGCAGTCTGTTACAGCGCTAGCGCTAGCGCTACGCTGCGCTACGAACCCGGCGACCAGAGTTCGATCCCCGTTGACGGCCACCCATATCAGCGATGATTATCCGAACCGGTCCTGGGCGTCACCTAGGTCGACTCAGCCTAAAAATGAGTACCTGGTGCGGTGTGTAGCAATCATCGCCCTCTCGGGAGACAAATACAGCCGGGTAGGCATTCTCAGGGTTGGAAGCGAACCCACGGCCCCTCTGTATACCCGGCGAGGTAGTTAACATCTCCCAGCCATCGTGATGATGATGATGATGAGAGAGAGAGAGACATGCAGACTCCAATATACAGCAGGTGTCAAGGTCGGCATCGAACCCACGGCCCCCTGCATACCCGGCGAGGTAGTTAACATCTCCCAGCCATCGTGATGATGATGATGAGAGAGAGAGAGACACGCAGACTCCAAATATACAGCAGCAGGCGTCAAGGTCGGCATCGAACCCACGACCTCCTGCATACCCGGCGAGGTAGTCAACATCTCCCAGCCATCGTGATGATGATGATGAGAGAGAGAGAGACACGCAGACTCCAAATATACAGCAGGCGTCAAGGTCGGCATCGAACCCACGACCTCCTGCACACCCGGCGAGGTGGTTAACATCTCCTAGCCGCTTAAATAATACACGGGTACAAATGTAGGAAATGTTTGGTGGTGGTGGGGGGTGGAAGGGGAGGGGGGTAGTGGTGGTGTGGGGGGGCGGGTGTGTGTGGGAGGCTACATCAGTAATAATTAACGGGGCCATCGATCCATTCGTCCCTCCACTACAGCTCAAAGCGTTTAGCCCGCAGGGAAGGTCAGCCCAGCTGGGTGCTGTGTGGTTGTGGGTGGGTGGGTGGGTAGGTGGAGGGGGTGATGTTGTGGGGGATGTGGGTTGGGGGTGGGGGAATGTGGAGTGAAGGCTGAATTGGAGAGGGCAGAGTTATAGCCGCTCGTTCGATGCCCCGAAGCGGAGTTTTTTGGGGGTGGGTGGAGGACGAGGGTGGGTGAGGGTGCGGTGAGTGTCACAGTGGCTAAGAGATGTTAACTACCTCGCCTGGTATACAGGAGGTCGTGGGTTCGATCCCCACGTTGACGATGTCTGCTGCAGCTGTATATTTGGAGTTTGCGTGTCTTTCTATCATCATCATCATCACTGTGGCTAGGAGATGTTAACCACCTCGCCCGGTATACAGGAGGTCGTGGGTTCGATCCCGACCCTGATGCCTGCTGCTGTATATTTGTAGTTTGTGTATCTCTCTCATCATCATCATCATCACGGTGGCTAGGAGATGTTAACTACCTCGCCTGGTATACAGGAGGTCGTGGGTTCGATCTCCTCCGGTTTGTTTTTTTCTGCAATCGACATCACCGCGCGTTTAGCGCCATTTGGCTGCCGCTATACATTTCAAAACGACGACGACGATGATATTGGCGCACTTCATCGAGCTATCGTTCGCGATAGCCCAGGGTCGCTGAACTCAGTTTTTTGTTTTCATAATAATAATAGCAGCCCAGAAGAGGTGGCGGTGCCTCTCACGTGGTTAAAATAAAATAAAAATAAAAACTAAAGTCATTCTAGTTAAGTTGAGGCTTACTATGGCCAGAGAACGAGACAAGCCGCAGGGCACCGCAGTCAGCCCCGCTGGCTTCTAGACGTTCCAGACGCGTGCCCGGGGGGACAAGTGAACGAAGCCCAGGCACACGTCCGCTGAAGTTGTCGATGGCAAATCTGACGCTGGTTGCCGTAGGCGACTCCTGGGAGCTTTCGCCACCAGTGAGGAGTCACGTTAGTTATTTTAGTCACGCTAGTTACGCTAGTTTACGCTAGTTACACTAGTTACACCACAATAGTTATGCTAGTTATGCTAGTTTACGCTAGTTACACTAGTTACGCTAGTTATGCTAGTTTACGCTAGTTACACTAGTTACGCTAGTTATGCTAGTTTACGCTAGTTACATTAGGTACGCTAGTTGCACAACACTAGTTTACGCTAGTTACACTAGTTACGCTAGTTACACTAGTTACACCACGCTAGTTTACGCTAGTTACACTAGTTATGCTAGTTTACGCTAGTTTACACTAGTTTTACACTAATTACTCTAGTTACGCTAGTTACACTAGTTACGCTAGTTACACTAGTTATGCTAGTTTACGCTGGTTACACTAGTTACGCTAGTTACGCTAATTTACACTAGTTACACTAGTTACATTATGCTAGTTTATGCTAGTTACGCTAGTTACGTTAGTTATTTTAGTCACGCTAGTTTGCGCTAGTTTATGCTAGTTACACTACGCAAGTTTATGCTAGTTACGCTAGTTTACGCTAGTTTCACTAGTTACGCTACGCTAGTTTACGCTAGTTACCCTAGTCACGTTAGTTATTTTGTCACGCTAGTTTACGCTAGTTATACTAGTTACGCCACACTAGTTTACGCTAGTTTACGCTAGTTACACTAGTTACACTACGCTAGTTTACGCTAGTTACGCTAGTAACGTTAGTTATTTTAGTCACGCTAGTTACGCTAGTTACGCTAGTTACACTAGTTACACTACACTAGTTTACGCTAGTTATGCTAGTCACGTTAGTTATTTTAGTCACGCTAGTTACGCTAGTTTACGCTAGTTACACTAGTTACACCACACTAGTTTACGCTAGTTACAATAGTTTATGCTAGTTTACGCTAGTTACCCTAGTTACACCACGCTAGTTTACGCTAGTTACGCTTGTCACGTTAATTATTTTAGTCACGCTAGTTACGCTAGTTTACGCTAGTTACACTAGTTACACCACACTAGTTTATGCTAGTTACACTAGTTACACCACACTAGTTTACGCTACTTACGCTAGTTACACTAGTTATGCTAGTTTACGCTAGTTACACTAGTTACGCTAGTTTACGCTAGTTACACTAGTTATACTATGCTAGGTTATGCAAGTTACGCTAGTCACGTTACGTATTTTAGTCACGCTAGTTTACGCTAGTTTATGCTAGTTACACTAGTTACACTACGCTAGTTTATGCTAGTTACGCTAGTTTACGCTAGTTTCACTAGTTACGCTACGCTAGTTACACTAGTTACACTACGCTAGTTTACGCTAGTTACGCTAGTCACGTTAGTTATTTTGTCACGCTAGTTTACGCTAGTTATACTAGTTACGCCACATTAGTTTACGCTAGTTTACGCTAGTTACACTAGTTACACTACGCTAGTTTACGCTAGTTACGCTAGTCACGTTAGTTATTTTTGTCACGCTAGTTACGCTAGTTACGCTAGTTACACTAGTTACGCTACGCTAGTTACACTAGTTACACTACGCTAGTTTACGCTAGTTATGCTAGTCACGTTAGTTATTTTAGTCACGCTAGTTACGCTAGTTTACGCTAGTTACACTAGTTACACCACACTAGTTTACGCTAGTTACACTAGTTTATGCTGGTTTACGCTAGTTACCCTAGTTACACCACGCTAGTTTACGCTTGTTACGCTAGTCACGTTAATTATTTTAGTCACGCTAGCTCCGCTAGTTTACGCTAGTTACACTAGTTACACCACACTAGTTTATGCTAGTTACACTAGTTACACCACACTAGTTTACGCTAGTTACAATAGTTTATGCTGGTTTACGCTAGTTACCCTAGTTACACCACGCTAGTTTACGCTTGTTACGCTAGTCACGTTTGTTATTTTAGTCACGCTAGTTACGCTAGTTTACGCTAGTTATACTAGTTACACCACACTAGTTTACGCTAGTTACACTAGTTACACCACACTAGTTTACGCTAGTTACACTAGTTACACTAGTTACGCTAGTTACACTAGTTACGCTACGCTAGTTACACTAGTTACACTACGCTAGTTTACGCTAGTTATGCTAGTCACGTTAGTTATTTTAGTCACGCTAGTTACGCTAGTTTACGCTAGTTACACTAGTTACACCACACTAGTTTACGCTAGTTACAATAGTTTATGCTAGTTTACGCTAGTTACCCTAGTTACACCACGCTAGTTTACGCTAGTTACGCTTGTCACGTTAATTATTTTAGTCACGCTAGTTACGCTAGTTTACACTAGTTACACTAGTTACACCACACTAGTTTATGCTAGTTACACTAGTTACACCACACTAGTTTACGCTACTTACGCTAGTTACACTAGTTATGCTAGTTTACGCTAGTTACACTAGTTACGCTAGTTTACGCTAGTTACACTAGTTATACTATGCTAGGTTATGCAAGTTACGCTAGTCACGTTACGTATTTTAGTCACGCTAGTTTACGCTAGTTTATGCTAGTTACACTAGTTACACTACGCTAGTTTATGCTAGTTACGCTAGTTTACGCTAGTTTCACTAGTTACGCTACGCTAGTTACACTAGTTACACTACGCTAGTTTACGCTAGTTACGCTAGTCACGTTAGTTATTTTGTCACGCTAGTTTACGCTAGTTATACTAGTTACGCCACATTAGTTTACGCTAGTTTACGCTAGTTACACTAGTTACACTACGCTAGTTTACGCTAGTTACGCTAGTCACGTTAGTTATTTTTGTCACGCTAGTTACGCTAGTTACGCTAGTTACACTAGTTACGCTACGCTAGTTACACTAGTTACACTACGCTAGTTTACGCTAGTTATGCTAGTCACGTTAGTTATTTTAGTCACGCTAGTTACGCTAGTTTACGCTAGTTACACTAGTTACACCACACTAGTTTACGCTAGTTACACTAGTTTATGCTGGTTTACGCTAGTTACCCTAGTTACACCACGCTAGTTTACGCTTGTTACGCTAGTCACGTTAATTATTTTAGTCACGCTAGCTCCGCTAGTTTACGCTAGTTACACTAGTTACACCACACTAGTTTATGCTAGTTACACTAGTTACACCACACTAGTTTACGCTAGTTACAATAGTTTATGCTGGTTTACGCTAGTTACCCTAGTTACACCACGCTAGTTTACGCTTGTTACGCTAGTCACGTTTGTTATTTTAGTCACGCTAGTTACGCTAGTTTACGCTAGTTATACTAGTTACACCACACTAGTTTACGCTAGTTACACTAGTTACACCACACTAGTTTACGCTAGTTACACTAGTTACACTAGTTACGCTAGTTACACTAGTTACGCTACGCTAGTTACACTAGTTACACTACGCTAGTTTACGCTAGTTATGCTAGTCACGTTAGTTATTTTAGTCACGCTAGTTACGCTAGTTTACGCTAGTTACACTAGTTACACCACACTAGTTTACGCTAGTTACACTAGTTTATGCTGGTTTACGCTAGTTACCCTAGTTACACCACGCTAGTTTACGCTTGTTACGCTAGTCACGTTAATTATTTTAGTCACGCTAGCTCCGCTAGTTTACGCTAGTTACACTAGTTACACCACACTAGTTTACGCTAGTTACAATAGTTTATGCTGGTTTACGCTAGTTACCCTAGTTACACCACGCTAGTTTACGCTTGTTACGCTAGTCACGTTTGTTATTTTAGTCACGCTAGTTACGCTAGTTTACGCTAGTTATACTAGTTACACCACACTAGTTTACGCTAGTTACACTAGTTACACCACACTAGTTTACGCTAGTTACACTAGTTACACTAGTTACGCTAGTTACGCTAGTTACACTAGTTATGCTAGTTTACGCTAGTTACACTAGTTTACGCAAGTTATGCTACTTACGCTCGTCATGCTGATTCGGGACTTCACGCCACCGCCTGTGCTAATGTTTGTATGTTGAACTTCTTTCGCACCATACGTAGGAAACCGTGCTCATCAGAGAGATGCAGGGGTGGAAGGTCAACGCCACTTACTCACGTGGATGTGTGTGTACGTGTGTGTGTGTACGTGTGTGTACGTGTGTGTACCTGTGTGTTTGTGTACCTGTGTGTGTACGTGTGTGTACGTGTGTGTGTACGTGTGTGTGTACGTGTGTGTGTACGTGTATGTGTACGTGTGTGTACGTGTGTGTGTACGTGTGTGTACGTGTGTGTACGTGTGTGTACGTGCGTGTGTGTACGTGTGTGTGTACGTGTTTGTGTACGTGTGTGTATACGTGTGTGTACGTGTGTGTGTGTACGTGTATGTGTACGTGTGTGTACCTGTGTGTGAACGTGTGTGTGTACGTGTGTGTACCTGTGTGTGTACGTGTGTGTGTACGTGTTTGTGCGTGTACGTGTGGAGGAGGTTCGTGAAGGACGCTTGCTGCTAGGCTGGGCAGGTGGAGGCAGTCGCCCTTCAGCAACAACAGAGGGCGGAGTAGCGGCGCTCAAAACAACGAGCGGAGGGTGGCTAAAGCACAGAGAGTAGGCACAGTAGGGGGCACAGGTGGTGCATCAGCCACTCATCTCAGTCATCTCAGTCAGTCGACCAGTGGCACCTGCTGGGTCTGTCCCGTGACCTCCTGCCAGCGGGCGTTCGACACTTCACGTGGCCTCAACGTGCACTTGGCCTGGCACAAGCGCCGTGGTGACGTCACCGCCACCTAGTGGCGAATGTCGGTTGTTGTTGTGGTTTTTATTGTTGTGGTTGTTGTTGTGTGACGCGCGTGAGAGTGTGTGGAAGCCGGAATAATCGATGTCAAACTCGCATTGGCAAAAGAGCAACGCAACTACTTGTGGTGGTATTTTTATTTTGCGAAGATTGAGTGAGCATTTCAACGTCATAATGTAGCTACTGCCTCACTGATAACGTAACTACTACGTCACTGATAACGTAGCTACTACATCACTGATAATGTAGCTACTACGTCACTGATAACGTAACTACAATGACAATTATAACGTAGCTACTACGTCACTGATAATGCAGCTACTACTTCACTGATAACGCAGCTACTACGTCACTGAAAATGCAGTAACTACGTCACTGATAACGAAGCTACTACGTCACTGAAAATGTAGCTACTACGTCAATGATAAAGCAGCTACTACGTCACTGATAATGCAGGTACTACGTCACTGAAAATGTAGCTACTACATCACTAATAAAGTAGCTACTACGTCACTAAAAATGCAGCTACTACGTCACTGACAACGCAGCTACTACGTCACTGAAAATTCAGCTACCACGTCAGTGATAATGAAGCTACTACGTCACTGATAATGTAGCTACTACGTCACTGATAATGTAGCTACTACGTCACTAATAACGTAGCTACTACGTCACTGACAATGCAGGTAAAACGTCACTGATAACACAGCTACTACGTCACTGATAAAGCAGCGTCTAAGTCACTGATAACGCAGCTACAACCTCACCGATAATGGAGCTACTACGTCACTGATAATGTAGCTACTACATCACTGATAATGTAGCTACTGCGTCACTGTTAATGTAGATACTACATCAATGATAATGTAGCTACTACGTCACTGATAACGTAGCTACTACGTCACTGTCAACGTAGCTACTATGTCACTGATAACGTAACTACTATGACACTGATAACGTAGCTACTGCATCAATGATAACTTAGCACCTACGTCACTGATAACGCAGCTACTACTTCATTGATAATGTAGCTACTACGTCACTGATAATGTATCTACTACGTCACTGATAACTAGCTACTGCATCACTGATTACGTAGCTACTACGTCACTGATAACGTAGCTACTATGTCACTGATAACGTAACTACTATGACACGGATAACGTAGCCACTGCATCACTGATAACGTAGCTACTACGTCACTGATAACGCAGCTACTACGTCACTGATAACGCAGCTACTACCTTACTGATAATGGAGCTACTACGTCACTGAAAATGTAGCTACTACATCACTAATAGCGTAGCTACTACGTCACTGAAAATGCAGCTACTACGTCACTGACAACGCATCTACTACGTCACTGAAAATTCAGCTACCACGTCAGTGATAATGAAGCTACTACGTCACTGATAATGTAGCTACTACGTCACTGATAATGTAGCTACTACGTCACTAATAACGTAGCTACTACGTCACTGACAATGCAGGTAAAACGTCACTGATAACAAAGCTAATACGTCACTGATAAAGCAGCGTCTAAGTCACTGATAACGCAGCTACAACCTCACCGATAATGGAGCTACTACGTCACTGATAATGTAGCTACTACATCACTGATAATGTAGCTACTGCGTCACTGTTAATGTAGCTACTACATCACTGATAATGTAGCTACTACGTCACTGATAACGTAGCTACTACGTCATTGTCAACGTAGCTACTATGTCACTGATAACGTAACTACTATGACACTGATAACGTAGATACTGCATCAATGATAACTTAGCACCTACGTCACTGATAACGCAGCTACTACTTCATTGATAATGTAGCTACTACGTCACTGATAATGTATCTACTACGTCACTGATAACTAGCTACTGCATCACTGATTACGTAGCTACTACGTCACTGATAACGTAGCTACTATGTCACTGATAACGTAACTACTATGACACGGATAACGTAGCCACTGCATCACTGATAACGTAGCTACTACGTCACTGATATTGTAGCTACTACGTCACTGTCATCGTAGCTACCATGTCACTGATAACGTAACTACTATGACACTGATAACGTAGCTACTGCATCACTGATAACGTAGCTACCACGTCACTGATAACGCAGCTACTACGTCAAGGATAACGCAGCTACTACGTCACTGATAATGGAGTTACTACGTCACTGATAACGTAACTATTATGACACTGATTATGCAGATACTACGTCAATGATAATGTAGCTACTATGTCACTTATAACGTAGCTACTACGTCACTGTCAACGTAGCTACTATGTCACTGATAACGTAGCTACTGCATCAATGATAACTTAGCACCTACGTCACTGATAACGCAGCTACTACTTCATTGATAATGTGCTACTACGTCACTGATAATGTATCTACTACGTCACTGATAACTAGCTACTGCATCACTGATTACGTAGCTATTACGTCACTGATAACGTAGCTACTATGTCACTGATAACGTAACTACTTTGACACTGATGACGTAGCCACTGCATCACTGATAACGTAGCTACTACGTCACTGATAACGCAGCTACTACGTCACGGATAACGCAGCACCTACATCACTGATAATGGAGTTACTACGTCACTGATAACGTAACTATTATGACACTGATTATGCAGATACTACGACAATGATAATGTAGCTACTACGTCACTTATAACGTAGCTACTACGTCACTAATAATGCAGGTACTACGTCACTGATAACGCAGCTACTACACGGCATTGATAAAGCAGCTACTACTTCACGGATAACGCAGCTACTACGTCACAGATAATGGAGCTACTACGTCCCTGATAATGCAGCTACTACCTCACTGATAATGGAGATGCTACGTCACTGATAATGTAGCTACTGCGTCACTGATAATGTAGCTACTGCATCACTGTTAATGTAGCTACTACGTCACTGATAATGTAGCTACTACGTCACTGATAATGTAGCTACTACGTCAATGTAGCTACTACATCACTGATAATGTAGCTGCTACGTCACTGATAACGTAGCAACTATGTCACTGATAACGTAGCTACTACATCACTGATAACGCAGCTACTACGTCACTGATAAAGCAGCTACTACGTCACTGATAACGCAGCTACTACCTCACTGATAATGGAGCTACTACGTCACTGAAAATGTAGCTACTACGTCACTGATAACGCAGCTACTACGTTACTGATAAAGCAGCTACTACGTCACTGATAACGCAGCTACTACCTCACTGATAATGTAGCTACTACGTCACTGTCAATGTAGCTACTACGTCACTGATAATGTAGCTACTACGTCACTGATAACGTAGCAACTATGTCACTGATAACTTAACTACGAACACTGATAACGTAGCTACTGCATCAATGATAACGTAGCTATTATGTCACTGATAACGCAGCTACTACGTCACTGATAATGTAGCTACTACATCACTGATAACGCAGCTACTACGTCACTGATAAAGCAGCTACTACGTCACTGATAACGCAGCTACTACCTCACTGATAATGGAGCTACTACGTCACTGAAAATGTAGCTACTACGTCACTGATAACGCAGCTACTACGTTACTGATAAAGCAGCTACTACGTCACTGATAACGCAGCTACTACCTCACTGATAACGTAGCTACTACGTCATTGTCAACGTAGCTACTATGTCACTGATAACGTAGATACTGCATCAATGATAACTTAGCACCTACGTCACTGATAACGCAGCTACTACTTCATTGATAATGTAGCTACTACGTCACTGATAATCTATCTACTACGTCACTGATAACTAGCTACTGCATCACTGATTACGTAGCTACTACGTCACTGATAACGTAGCTACTATGTCACTGATAACGTAACTACTATGACACGGATAACGTAGCCACTGCATCACTGATAACGTAGCTACTACGTCACTGATATTGTAGCTACTACGTCACTGTCATCGTAGCTACGATGTCACTGATAACGTAACTACTATGACACTGATAACGTAGCTACTGCATCACTGATAACGTAGCTACCACGTCACTGATAACGCAGCTACTACGTCAAGGATAACGCAGCTACTACGTCACTGATAATGGAGTTACTACGTCACTGATAACGTAACTATTATGACACTGATTATGCAGATACTACGTCAATGATAATGTAGCTACTATGTCACTTATAACGTAGCTACTACGTCACTGTCAACGTAGCTACTATGTCACTGATAACGTAGCTACTGCATCAATGATAACTTAGCACCTACGTCACTGATAACGCAGCTACTACTTCATTGATAATGTGCTACTACGTCACTGATAATGTATCTACTACGTCACTGATAACTAGCTACTGCATCACTGATTACGTAGCTATTACGTCACTGATAACGTAGCTACTATGTCACTGATAACGTAACTACTTTGACACTGATGACGTAGCCACTGCATCACTGATAACGTAGCTACTACGTCACTGATAACGCAGCTACTACGTCACGGATAACGCAGCACCTACATCACTGATAATGGAGTTACTACGTCACTGATAACGTAACTATTATGACACTGATTATGCAGATACTACGACAATGATAATGTAGCTACTACGTCACTTATAACGTAGCTACTACGTCACTAATAATGCAGGTACGACGTCACTGATAACGCAGCTACTACACGGCATTGATAAAGCAGCTACTACTTCACGGATAACGCAGCTACTACGTCACAGATAATGGAGCTACTACGTCCCTGATAATGCAGCTACTACCTCACTGATAATGGAGATGCTACGTCACTGATAATGTAGCTACTGCGTCACTGATAATGTAGCTACTGCATCACTGTTAATGTAGCTACTACGTCACTGATAATGTAGCTACTACGTCACTGATAATGTAGCTACTACGTCAATGTAGCTACAACATCACTGATAATGTAGCTGCTACGTCACTGATAACGTAGCAACTATGTCACTGATAACGTAGCTACTACATCACTGATAACGCAGCTACTACGTCACTGATAAAGCAGCTACTACGTCACTGATAACGCAGCTACTACCTCACTGATAATGGAGCTACTACGTCACTGAAAATGTAGCTACTACGTCACTGATAACGCCGCTACTACGTTACTGATAAAGCAGCTACTACGTCACTGATAACGCAGCTACTACCTCACTGATAATGTAGCTACTACGTCACTGTCAATGTAGCTACTACGTCACTGATAATGTAGCTACTACGTCACTGATAACGTAGCAACTATGTCACTGATAACTTAACTACGAACACTGATAACGTAGCTACTGCATCAATGATAACGTAGCTATTATGTCACTGATAACGCAGCTACTACGTCACTGATAATGTAGCTACTACATCACTGATAACGCAGCTACTACGTCACTGATAAAGCAGCTACTACGTCACTGATAACGCAGCTACTACCTCACTGATAATGGAGCTACTACGTCACTGAAAATGTAGCTACTACGTCACTGATAACGCAGCTACTACGTTACTGATAAAGCAGCTACTACGTCACTGATAACGCAGCTACTACCTCACTGATAATGGAGCTACTACGTCACTGAAAATGTAGCTACTACGTAACTGATAATGTAGCTACTACCTCACTGATATTGTAGCTAGTACATCACTGTCAACGTAGCTACAATGTCACTGATAACGTAACTACTATGACACTGATAACGTAGCTACTGCATCACTGATAACGTAGCTACTACGTCACTGATAACGTAGCTACTATGTCACTGATAACGCAGCTACTACGTCACTGATAATGTAGCTACTACATCACTGATAACGCAGCTACTACGTCACTGATAATGTATCTACTACGTCACTGATAACTAGCTACTGCATCACTGATTACGTAGCTACTACGTCACTGATAACGTAGCTACTATGTCACTGATAACGTAACTACTTTGACACTGATGACGTAGCCACTGCATCACTGATAACGTAGCTACTACGTCACTGATAACGCAGCTACTACGTCACGGATAACGCAGCACCTACGTCACTGATAATGGAGTTACTACGTCACTGATAACGTAACTATTATGACACTGATTATGCAGATACTACGTCAATGATAATGTAGCTACTACGTCACTTATAACGTAGCTACTACGTCACTGATAATGCAGGTACTACGTCACTGATAACGCAGCTACTACACGGCATTGATAAAGCAGCTACTACTTCACGGATAACGCAGCTACTACGTCACAGATAATGGAGCTACTACGTCCCTGATAATGCAGCTACTACCTCACTGATAATGGAGCTGCTACGTCACTGATAATGTAGCTACTGCGTCACTGATAATGTAGCTACTGCATCACTGTTAATGTAGCTACTACGTCACTGATAATGTAGCTACTACGTCACTGATAATGTAGCTACTACGTCAATGTAGCTACTACGTCACTGATAATGTAGCTGCTACGTCACTGATAACGTAGCAACTATGTCACTGATAACGTAACTACTGACACTGATAACGTAGCTACTGCATCAAAGATAACGTAGCTACTATGTCACTGATAACGCAGCTACTACGTCACTGATAACGTAGCTACTACATCACTGATAACGCAGCTACTACGTCACTGATAATGCAGCTACTACGTCACTGATAACGCAGCTACTACCTCACTGATAATGGAGCTACTACGTCACTGAAAATGTAGCTACTGCGTCACTGATAACGCAGCTACTACGTTACTGATAAAGCAGCTACTACGTCACTGATAACGCAGCTACTACCTCACTGATAATGTAGCTACTACGTCACTGTCAATGTAGCTACTACGTCACTGATAATGTAGCTACTACGTCACTGATAACGTAGCAACTATGTCACTGATAACGTAACTACGAACACTGATAACGTAGCTACTGCCTCAATGATAACGTAGCTATTATGTCACTGATAACGCAGCTACTACGTCACTGATAATGTAGCTACTACATCACTGATAACGCAGCTACTACGTCACTGATAATGTAGCTACTGCATCACTGATAATGTAGCTACTACGTCACTAATAACGTAGCTACTACGTCACTGATAATGCAGGTACTACGTCACTGATAACGCAGGTACTACAGGTCATTGAGAAAGCAGCTACTACCTCACTGATAACGCAGCTACTACCTCACTGATAATGGAACTACTACGTCACTGAAAATGTAGGTACTATGTCACTGAAAATGTAGCTACTGCGTCACTGATAATGTAGCTACTACGTCACTGAAAATGTAGCTACTACGTCACTGAAAATGTAGCTACTGCGTCACTAAAAATGTAGCTACTACGTCACTGATATTGTAGCTACTACGTCACTGTCATCGTAGCTACCATGTCACTGATAACGTAACTACTATGAAACTGATAACGTAGCTACTGCATCAATGATTACTTAGCACCTACGTCACTGATAATTAATCTAATACGTCACTGATAACTAGCTACTGCATCCCTGATGACGTAGCTACTACGTCACTGATAACGTAACTACTATGACACTGATAACGTAGCTACTGCATCACTGATAACGTAGCTACTACGTCACTGATAACGCAGCTACTACGTCACGGATAACGCAGCTACTACGTCACTGATAATGGAGTTACTACGTCACTGATAACGTAACTATTATGACACTGATTATGCAGATACTACGTCAATGATAATGTAGCTACTACGTCACTTATAACGTAGCTACTACGTCACTGATAATGCAGGTACTACACGTCATTGATAAAGCAGCTACTACTTCACAGATAACGCAGCTACTACGTCACAGATAATGAAGCTACTACTGCACTGATAATGCAGATACTACCTCACTGATAATGGAGCAACTACGTCAGTAACAATGTAGCTACTACGTCACTGATAATGAAGCTACTACTTCACTGTCAATGTAGCTACTACGTCACTGAAAATGTAGCTACTACGTCACTGATAACGTAACAACTATGTCACTGATAACGTAACTACTGACACTGATAACGTAGCTACTGCATCAATGATAATGTAGCTACTATGTCACTGATAACGCAGCTACCACGTCACTGATAATGTAGCTACTACATCACTGATAATGTAACTACTACGTCACTAATAACGTAGCTACTACGTCACTGATAATGCAGGTACTATGTCACTGATAACGCAGCTACTACGTCATTGTTAAAGCAGCTACTACGTCACTGATAACGCAAGTACTACCTCACTGATAATGGAGCTACTCCGTCACTGAAAATGTAGCTACTACGTAACTGATAATGTAGCTAGTACGTCACTGATAATGTAGCTACTGCGTCACTGATAATGTAGCTACTGCATCACTGATAACGTGGCTACTATGTCACTGATAACGTAACTACTACGACACTGATAACCTAGCTACTGCATCACTGATAACGTAGGTACTACGTCACTGATAATGCAGGTACTAAGTCACTGAAAATGTAGCTACTACATCACTAATAACATAGCTACTACGTCACTGAAAATGCAGCTACTACGTCACTGACATCGCAGCTACTACGTCACTGAAAATTCAGCTACTACGTCAGTGATAACGAAGCTACTACGTCACTGATAATGTAGCTAATACGTCACTGATAATGTAGCTGCTACTTCACTAATAACGTAGCTACTACGTCACTGACAATGCAGGTACTACGTCACTGATAACACAGCTACTACGTCACTGATAAAGCAGCGACTAAGTCACTGATAACGCAGCTACTACCTCACTGATAATGGAGCTACTACGTCACTGAAAATGTAGCTACTACATCACTGATAACGCAGCTACTACGTTACTGATAAAGCAGCTACTACGTCACTGATAATGCAGCTACTACCTCACTGATAATGGAGCTACTACGTCACTGAAAATGTAGCTACTACGTAACTGACAATGTAGCTACTACGTCACTGACATTGTAGCTACTACGTCACTGTCAACGTAGCTACAATGTCACTGATAACGTAACTACTATGACACTGATAACGTAGCTACTGCATCACTGATAACGTAGCTACTACGTCACTGATAACGAAGCTACTACGTCACTGATAAAGTAGCTACTACGTCACTGATAATGTAGCTACTGCATCACTGATAATGTAGCTACTACGTCACTAATAACGTAGCTACTACGTCACTGATAATGCAGGTACTACGTCACTGATAACGCAGCTACTACAGGTCATTGAGAAAGCAGCTACTACCTCACTGATAACGCAGCTACTACCTCACTGATAATGGAACTACTACGTCACTGAAAATGTAGGTACTATGTCACTGAAAATGTAGCTACTGCGTCACTGATAATGTAGCTACTACGTCACTGAAAATGTAGCTACTACGTCACTGAAAATGTAGCTACTGCGTCACTAAAAATGTAGCTACTACGTCACTGATATTGTAGCTACTACGTCACTGTCATCGTAGCTACCATGTCACTGATAACGTAACTACTATGAAACTGATAACGTAGCTACTGCATCAATGATTACTTAGCACCTACGTCACTGATAATTAATCTAATACGTCACTGATAACTAGCTACTGCATCCCTGATGACGTAGCTACTACGTCACTGATAACGTAACTACTATGACACTGATAACGTAGCTACTGCATCACTGATAACGTAGCTACTACGTCACTGATAACGCAGCTACTACGTCACGGATAACGCAGCTACTACGTCACTGATAATGGAGTTACTACGTCACTGATAACGTAACTATTATGACACTGATTATGCAGATACTACGTCAATGATAATGTAGCTACTACGTCACTTATAACGTAGCTACTACGTCACTGATAATGCAGGTACTACACGTCATTGATAAAGCAGCTACTACTTCACAGATAACGCAGCTACTACGTCACAGATAATGAAGCTACTACTGCACTGATAATGCAGATACTACCTCACTGATAATGGAGCAACTACGTCAGTAACAATGTAGCTACTACGTCACTGATAATGAAGCTACTACTTCACTGTCAATGTAGCTACTACGTCACTGAAAATGTAGCTACTACGTCACTGATAACGTAACAACTATGTCACTGATAACGTAACTACTGACACTGATAACGTAGCTACTGCATCAATGATAATGTAGCTACTATGTCACTGATAACGCAGCTACCACGTCACTGATAATGTAGCTACTACATCACTGATAATGTAACTACTACGTCACTAATAACGTAGCTACTACGTCACTGATAATGCAGGTACTATGTCACTGATAACGCAGCTACTACGTCATTGTTAAAGCAGCTACTACGTCACTGATAACGCAAGTACTACCTCACTGATAATGGAGCTACTCCGTCACTGAAAATGTAGCTACTACGTAACTGATAATGTAGCTAGTACGTCACTGATAATGTAGCTACTGCGTCACTGATAATGTAGCTACTGCATCACTGATAACGTGGCTACTATGTCACTGATAACGTAACTACTACGACACTGATAACCTAGCTACTGCATCACTGATAACGTAGGTACTACGTCACTGATAATGCAGGTACTAAGTCACTGAAAATGTAGCTACTACATCACTAATAACATAGCTACTACGTCACTGAAAATGCAGCTACTACGTCACTGACATCGCAGCTACTACGTCACTGAAAATTCAGCTACTACGTCAGTGATAACGAAGCTACTACGTCACTGATAATGTAGCTAATACGTCACTGATAATGTAGCTGCTACTTCACTAATAACGTAGCTACTACGTCACTGACAATGCAGGTACTACGTCACTGATAACACAGCTACTACGTCACTGATAAAGCAGCGACTAAGTCACTGATAACGCAGCTACTACCTCACTGATAATGGAGCTACTACGTCACTGAAAATGTAGCTACTACATCACTGATAACGCAGCTACTACGTTACTGATAAAGCAGCTACTACGTCACTGATAATGCAGCTACTACCTCACTGATAATGGAGCTACTACGTCACTGAAAATGTAGCTACTACGTAACTGACAATGTAGCTACTACGTCACTGACATTGTAGCTACTACGTCACTGTCAACGTAGCTACAATGTCACTGATAACGTAACTACTATGACACTGATAACGTAGCTACTGCATCACTGATAACGTAGCTACTACGTCACTGATAACGAAGCTACTACGTCACTGATAAAGTAGCTACTACGTCACTGATAATGTAGCTACTGCATCACTGATAATGTAGCTACTACGTCACTAATAACGTAGCTACTACGTCACTGATAATGCAGGTACTACGTCACTGATAACGCAGCTACTACAGGTCATTGAGAAAGCAGCTACTACCTCACTGATAACGCAGCTACTACCTCACTGATAATGGAACTACTACGTCACTGAAAATGTAGGTACTATGTCACTGAAAATGTAGCTACTGCGTCACTGATAATGTAGCTACTACGTCACTGATAATGTAGCTACTACGTCACTGTCAACGTAGCTACCATGTCACTGATAACGTAACTACTATGACACTGATAACGTAGCTACTGCATCACTGATAACGTAGCTACTACGTCACTGATAACGCAGCTATTACGTCACGGATAACGCAGCTACTACGTCACTGATAATGGAGTTACTACGTCACTGATAACGTAACTATTATGACACTGATTATGCAGATACTACGTCAATGATAATGTAGCTACTACGTCACTTATAACGTAGCTACTACGTCACTGATAATGCAGGTACTACACATCATTGTTAAAGCAGCTACTACTTCACAGATAATGAAGCTACTACTTCACTGATAATGCAGCTACTACCTCACTGATAATGGAGCTACTACGTCAGTGATAATGTAGCTACTACGTCACTGATAATGTAGCTACTACTTCACTGTCAATGTAGCTACTACGTCACTGAAAATGTTGCTACTACGTCACTGATAACGTAACAACTATGTCACTGATAACGTAACTACTGACACTGATAACGTAGCTACTGCATCAATGATAACGTAGCTACTATGTTACTGATAACGCAGCTACTACGTCACTGATAATGTAGCTACTACATCACTGATAATGTAGCTACTACGTCACTAATAACGTAGCTACTACGTCACTGATAATGCAGGTACTATGTCACTGAAAACGCAGCTACTACGTCACTGTTAAAGCAGGTACTACGTCACTGATAACGCAGCTACTACCTCACTGACAATGGAGCTACTGCGTCACTGAAAATGTACCTACTACGTAACTGATAATGTAGCTACTACGTCACTGATAATGTAGCTACTACGTCACTGATAATGTAGCTACTGCATCACTGATAACGTGGCTACTATGTCATTGATAACGTAACTACTATGACACTGATAACCTAGCTACTGCATCACTGATAACGTAGGTACTACGTCACTGAAAACGAAGCTACTACGTCACTGAAAATGTAGCTTCTACGTCATTGATAAAGCAGCTACTACGTCACTGATAATGCAGGTACTACGTCACTGAAAATGTAGCTACTACATCACTAATAACATAGCTACTATGGTACTGAAAATGCAGCTACTACGTCACTGACAACGCAGCTACTACGTCACTGAAAATTCAGCTACTACGTCAGTGATAACGAAGCTACTACGTCACTGATAATGTAGCTACTACGTCACTGATAATGTAGCTGCTACTTCACTAATAACGTAGCTACTACGTCACTGACAATGCAGGTACTACGTCACTGATAACACAGCTACTACGTCACTGATAAAGCAGCGACTAAGTCACTGATAACGCAGCTACAACCGCACCGATAAATGGAGCTACTACGTCACTGATAATGTAGCTACTACTTCACTGATAACGTAGCTACTACGTCACTGTCAACGTAGCTACTATGTCACTGGTAACGTAACTACTATGACACTGATAACGTAGCTACTGCATCAATGATAACTTAGCACCTACGTCCTGATAACGCAGCTCTTACTTCATTAATAATGTAGCTACTACGTCACTGATAATGTATCTGCTACGTCACTGATAACGTAGCCACTACGTCACTGATAATGTATCTACTACGTCACTGATAACTAGCTACTGCATCACTGATGACCTAGCTACTACTTCACTGATAATGTATCTACTACGTCAATGATAACTAGCTACTGCATCACTGATGACGTAGCTACTACGTCACTGATAACGTAGCTACTATGTCACTGATAACGTAACTACTATGACACTGATAACGTAGCTACTGCATCACTGATAACGTAGCTACTACGTCACTGATAACGCAGCTATTACGTCACGGATAACGCAGCTACTACGTCACTGATAATGGAGTTACTACTTCATTGATAACGTAACTATTATGACACTGATTATGCAGATACTACGTCAATGATAATGTAGCTACTACGTCACTTATAACATAGCTACTACGTCACTGATAATGCAGCTACTACGTCACTGATAACGCAGCTACTACACGTCATTGATAAAGCAGCTACTACTTCACAGATAACGCAGCTACTACGTCACTGATAATGCAGATACTACCTCACTGATAATGGAGCTGCTACGTCATTGATAATGTAGCTACTACGTCACTGATAATGTAGCTACTACGTCACTGATAATGTAGCTACTACGTCACTGTCAATGTAGCTACTACGTCACTGATAATGTAGCTACTACGTCACTGGTAACGTAGCAACTATGTCACTGATAACGTAACTACTGACACTGATAACGTTGCTACTGATCAAGGATAACGTAGCTATTATGTCACTGATAACGCAGCTTCTACGTCACTGATAATGCAGCTACTACATCACTGATAACGCAGCTACTACGTCACTGATAAAGCAGCTACTACATCACTGATAACGCAGCTACTACGTCACTGATAATGTAGCTGCTACTTCACTAATAACGCAGCTACTACGTCACTGATAATGGAGTTACTACTTCATTGATAACGTAACTATTATGACACTGATTATGCAGATACTACGTCAATGATAATGTAGCTACTACGTCACCTATAACGTAGCTACTACGTCACTGATAATGCAGCTACTACGTCACTGATAACGCAGCTACTACACGTCATTGATAAAGCAGCTACTACTTCAAAGATAACGCAGCTACTATGTCACAGATAATGGAGCTACTACGTCACTCATAATGCAGCTACTACCTCACTGATAATGGAGCTGCAACGTCATTGATAATGTAGCTACTGCGTCAGTGATAATGTAGCTACTGCATCACTGTTAATGTACCTACTACGTCACTGATAATGTAGCTACTACGTCACTGATAATGTAGCTACTACGTCACTGTCAATGTATCTACGCCGTCACTGATACTGTAGCTACTACGTCACTGGTAACGTAGCAACTATGTCACTGATAACGTAACTACTGACACTGATAACGTAGCTACTGATCAATGATAACGTAGCTATTATGTCACTGATAACGCAGCTTCTACGTCACTGATAATGCAGCTACTACATCACTGATAACGCAGCTACTACGTCACTGATAAATCAGCTACTACATCACTGATAATGCAGCTACTACGTCACTGATAAAGCAGCTACTACGTCACTGATAACGCAGCTACTACCTCACTGATAATGGAGCTACTACGTCACTGAAAATGTAGCTACTACGTCACTGATAACGCAGCTACTACGTTACTGATAAAGCAGCTACTACGTCACTGATATCGCAGCTACTACCTCACTGATAATGGAGCTACTACGTCACTGAAAATGTGGCTACTACGTAACTGATAATGTACCTACTACGTCACTGATATTGTAGCTACTACGTCACTGTTAACGTAGCTACAATGTCACTGATAACGTAACTACTATGACACTGATAACGTAGCTACTGCATCACTGATAACGTAGCCACTACGTCACTGATAACGTAGCTACTATGTCAATGATAACGTAACTACTATGACACTGATAACGTAACTACTACGTCACTGATAACGAAGCTACTACGTCACTGATAAAGTAGCTACTACGTCACTGATAATGTAGCTACTGCATCACTTATAATGTAGCTACTACGTCACTAATAACGTAGCTACTACGTCACTGATAATGCAGGTACTACGTCACTGATAACGCAGCTACTACCTCACTGATAATGGAACTGCTACGTCACTGAAAATGTAGGTACTATGTCACTGAAAATGTAGCTACTGCGTCACTGATAATGTAGCTACTACGTCACTGATAATGTAGCTACTACGTCACTGTCAACGTAGCTACCATGTCACTGATAACGTAACTACTATGACACTGATAACGTAGCTACTGCATCACTGATAACGTAGCTACTACGTCACTGATAACGCAGCTATTACGTCTCGGATAACGCAGCTACTACGTCACTGATAATGGAGTTACTACGTCACTGATAACGTAACTATTATGACACTGATTACGCAGATACTACGTCAATGATAATGTAGCTACTACGTCACTTATAACGTAGCTACTATGTCACTGATAATGCAGGTACTACACGTCATTGTTAAAGCAGCTACTACTTAACAGATAATGAAGCTACTACTTCACTGATAATGCAGCTACTACCTCACTGATAATGGAGCTACTACTTCAGTGATAATGTAGCTACTACGTCACTGATAATGTAGCTACTACTTCACTGTCAATGTAGCTACTACGTCACTGAAAATGTTGCTACTACGTCACTGATAACGTAACAACTATGTCACTGATAACGTAACTACTGACACTGATAACGTAGCTACTGCATCAATGATAACGTAGCTAGTATGTTACTGATAACGCAGCTACTACGTCACTGATAATGTAGCTACTACATCACTGATAATGTAGCTACTACGTCACTAATAACGTAGCTACTACGTCACTGATAATGCAGGTACTATGTCACTGATAACGCAGCTACTACGTCACTGTTAAAGCAGGTACTACGTCACTGATAACGCAGCTACTACCTCACTGATAAGGGAGCTACTGCGTCACTGAAAATGTACCTACTACGTAACTGATAATGTAGCTACTACATCACTGATAATGTAGCTACTACGTCACTGATAATGTAGCTACTGCATCACTGATAACGTGGCTACTATGTCATTGATAACGTAACTACTATGACACTGATAACCTAGCTACTGCATCACTGATAACGTAGGTACTACGTCACTGAAAACGAAGCTACTACGTCACTGAAAATGTAGCTACTACGTCACTGATAAAGCAGCTACTACGTCACTGATAATGCAGGTACTACGTCACTGAAAATGTAGCTACTACATCACTAATAACATAGCTACTATGTCACTGAAAATGCAGCTACTACGTCACTGACAACGCAGCTACTACGTCACTGAAAATTCAGCTACTACGTCAGTGATAACGAAGCTACTACGTCACTGATAATGTAGCTACTAAGTCACTGATAATGTAGCTGCTACTTCACTAATAACGTAGCTACTACGTCACTGACAATGCAGGTACTACGTCACTAATAACACAGCTACTACGTCACTGATAAAGCAGCGACTAAGTCACTGATAACGCAGCTACAACCGCACCGATAAATGGAGCTACTACGTCACTGATAATGTAGCTACTACGTCACTGATAACGTAGCTACTACGTCACTGTCAACGTAGCTACTATGTCACTGATAACGTAACTACTATGACACTGATAACGTAGCTACTGCATCATTGATAACTTAGCACCTACGTCACTGATAACGCAGCTCTTACTTCATTAATAATGTAGCTACTACGTCACTGATAATGTATCTGCTACGTCACTGATAACGTAGCCACTACGTCACTGATAATGTATCTACTACGTCACTGATAACTAGCTACTGCATCACTGATGACCTAGCTACTACGTCACTGATAATGTATCTACTACGTCAATGATAACTAGCTACTGCATCACTGATGACGTAGCTACTACGTCACTGATAACGTAGCTACTATGTCACTGATAACGTAACTACTATGACACTGATAACGTAGCTACTGCATCTCTGATAACGTAGCTACTACGTCACTGATAACGCAGCTATTACGTCACGAATAACGCAGCTACTACGTCACTGATAATGGAGTTACTACTTCATTGATAACGTAACTATTATGACACTGATTATGCAGATACTACGTCAATGATAATGTAGCTACTACGTCACCTATAACGTAGCTACTACGTCACTGATAATGCAGCTACTACGTCACTGATAACGCAGCTACTACACGTCATTGATAAAGCAGCTACTACTTCAAAGATAACGCAGCTACTACGTCACAGATAATGGAGCTACGACGTCACTGATAATGCAGCTACTACCTCACTGATAATGGAGCTGCAACGTCATTGATAATGTAGCTACTGCGTCAGTGATAATGTAGCTACTGCATCACTGTTAATGTACCTACTACGTCACTGATAATGTAGCTACTACGTCACTGATAATGTAGCTACTACGTCACTGTCAATGTATCTACGCCGTCACTGATACTGTAGCTACTACGTCACTGGTAACGTAGCAACTATGTCACTGATAACGTAACTACTGACACTGATAACGTAGCTACTGCATCAATGATAACTTAGCACCTACGTCACTGATAACGCAGCTCTTACTTCATTAATAATGTAGCTACTACGTCACTGATAATGTATCTGCTACGTCACTGATAACGTAGCCACTACGTCACTGATAATGTATCTACTACGTCACTGATAACTAGCTACTGCATCACTGATGACCTAGCTACTACGTCACTGATAATGTATCTACTACGTCAATGATAACTAGCTACTGCATCACTGATGACGTAGCTACTACGTCACTGATAACGTAGCTACTATGTCACTGATAACGTAACTACTATGACACTGATAACGTAGCTACTGCATCACTGATAACGTAGCTACTACGTCACTGATAACGCAGCTATTACGTCACGAATAACGCAGCTACTACGTCACTGATAATGGAGTTACTACTTCATTGATAACGTAACTATTATGACACTGATTATGCAGATACTACGTCAATGATAATGTAGCTACTACGTCACCTATAACGTAGCTACTACGTCACTGATAATGCAGCTACTACGTCACTGATAACGCAGCTACTACACGTCATTGATAAAGCAGCTACTACTTCAAAGATAACGCAGCTACTATGTCACAGATAATGGAGCTACTACGTCACTCATAATGCAGCTACTACCTCACTGATAATGGAGCTGCAACGTCATTGATAATGTAGCTACTGCGTCAGTGATAATGTAGCTACTGCATCACTGTTAATGTACCTACTACGTCACTGATAATGTAGCTACTACGTCACTGATAATGTAGCTACTACGTCACTGTCAATGTATCTACGCCGTCACTGATACTGTAGCTACTACGTCACTGGTAACGTAGCAACTATGTCACTGATAACGTAACTACTGACACTGATAACGTAGCTACTGATCAATGATAACGTAGCTATTATGTCACTGATAACGCAGCTTCTACGTCACTGATAATGCAGCTACTACATCACTGATAACGCAGCTACTACGTCACTGATAAATCAGCTACTACATCACTGATAACGCAGCTACTACGTCACTGATAAAGCAGCTACTACGTCACTGATAACGCAGCTACTACCTCACTGATAATGGAGCTACTACGTCACTGAAAATGTAGCTACTACGTCACTGATAACGCAGCTACTACGTTACTGATAAAGTAGCTACTACGTCACTGATATCGCAGCTACTACCTCACTGATAATGGAGCTACTACGTCACTGAAAATGTGGCTACTACGTAACTGATAATGTACCTACTACGTCACTGATATTGTAGCTACTACGTCACTGTCAACGTAGCTACAATGTCACTGATAACGTAACTACTATGACACTGATAACGTAGCTACTGCATCACTGATAACGTAGCCACTACGTCACTGATAACGTAGCTACTATGTCAATGATAACGTAACTACTACGTCACTGATAATGAAGCTACTACGTCACTGATAATGTAGCTACTACGTCACTGATAACGTAGCTACTGCATCACTGATAACGTAGCTACTACGTCACTGATAACGAAGCTACTACGTCACTGATAATATAGCTACTACGTCACTGATAATGTAGCTACTGCATCACTGATAATGTAGCTACTACGTCACTAATAACGTTGCTACTACGTCACTGATAATGCAGGTACTACGTCACTGATAACGCAGCTACTACAGGTCATTGAGAAAGCAGCTACTACCTCACTGATAACGCAGCTACTACCTCACTGATAATGGAGCTACTACGTCACTGAAAATGTAGCTACTATGTCACTGAAAATGTAGCTACTGCGTCACTGATAATGTAGCTACTACGTCACTGATAATGTAGCTACTACGTCACTGTCAACGTAGCTACCATGTCACTGATAACGTAACTACTATGACACTGATAACGTAGCTACTGCATCAATGATAACTTAGCACCTACGTCACTGATAATGTATCTTCTACGTCCCTGATAACTATCTACTGCATCGCTGATGACGTAGCTACTACGTCACTGATAACGTAACTACTATGACACTGATAACGTAGCTACTGCATCACTGATACCGTAGCTACTACGTCACTGATAACGCAGCTACTACGTCACGGATAACGCAGCTACTACGTCACTGATAATGGAGTTACTACATCACTGATAACGTAACTATTATGACACTGATTATGCAGATACTACGTCAATGATAATGTAGCTACTACGTCACTTATAACGTAGCTACTACGTCACTGATAATGCAGGTACTACACATCATTGATAAAGCAGCTACTACTTCACAGATAACGCAGCTACTACGTCACAGATAATGGAGCTACTACGTCACTGATAATGCAGCTACTACCTCACTGATAATGGAGCTACTTCGTCAGTGATAATATAGCTACTACGTCACTGATAATGTAGCTACTACTTCACTGTCAATGTAGCTACTACGTCACTGATAACGTAACAACTATGTCACTGATAACGTAACTACTGACACTGATAACGTAGCTACTGCATCAATGATAACGTAGCTACTATGTCACTGATAACGCAGCTACTACGTCACTGATAATGTAGCTACTACATCACTGATAATGTAGCTACTACGTCACTAATAACGTAGCTACTACGTCACTGATTACGCAGGTACTATGTCACTGATAACGCAGCTACTACGTCACTGATAAAGCAGCTACTACGTCATTGATAACGCAGCTACTACCTCACTGATAATGGAGCTACTACGTCACTGAAAATGTAGCTACTACGTAACTGATAATGTAGCTACTACGTCACTGATAATGTAGCTACTATGTCACTGGTAAAGTAGCTAGTGCATCACTGATAACGTAGCTACTATGTCACTGATAACGTAACTATTATGACACTGATAACGTAGCTACTGCATCACTGATAACGTAGGTACTACGTCACTGATAACGCAGCTACTACATCCCTGAAAATGCAGTATCTACGTCACTAATAACGAAGCTATTACGTCATTGAAAATGTAGCTACTACGTCACTGATAAAGCAAATAATACGTCACTGATAATGCAGGTACTACGTCACTGAAAATGTAGCTACTACATCACTGAAAATTCAGCTACTACGTCACTGTCAATGTAGCTACTACGTCACTGATAATGTAGCTACTACGTCACTGATAACGTAGCAACTATGTCACTGATAACGTAACTACTGACACTGATAACGTAGCTACTGCATCAATGATAACGTAGCTACTATGTCGCTGATAACGCAGCTACTACGTCACTGATAATGTAGCTACTACATCACTGATAACGCAGCTACTACGTCACTGAAAATGTAGCTACTACGTCACTGATAACGCAGCTACTACGTTAGTGATAAAGCAGCTACTACGTCACTGATAACGCAGCTACTACCTCACTGATAATGGAGCTACTACGTCACTGAAAATGTAGCTACTACGTAACTGATAATGTAGCTACTACGTCACTGATATTGTAGCTACTACGTCACTGTCAACGTAGCTACAATGTCACTGATAACGCAACTACTATGAGACTGATAAGGTAGCTACTGCATCACTGATAACGTAGCTACTACGTCACTGATAACGTAGCTACTATGTCACTGACAATGCAGCTACTACGTCACTGATAATGCAGGTACTATGTCACTGATAACGCAGCTACTACGTCACTGATAAAGCAGCTACTATGTCACTGATAACGCAGCTACTACCTCACCGATAATGGAGCTACTACGTCACTGAAAATGTAGCTACTACGTAACTGATAATGTAGCTACTACGTCACTGATATTGTAGCTACTACGTGACTGTCAACGTAGCTACAATGTTACTGATAACGTAACTACTATGACACTGATAACGTAGCTACTGCATCACTGATAACGTAGCTACTTCGTAACTGATAACGAAGCTTCTACGTCACTGATAATGTAGCTACTACGTCACTGATAATGTAGCTACTGCATCACTGATAATGTAGCTACTACGTCACTAATAACGTAGCTACTACGTCACTGATTATGCAGGTACTACGTCACTAATAACGCAGCTACTACACGTCATTGAGAAAGCAGCAACTACCTCACTGATAACGCAGCTACTACCTCACTGATAATGGAGCTACTACGTCACTGAAAATGTAGCTACTACGTCACTGAAAATGTAGCTACTGCGTCACTGATAATGTAGCTACTACGTCACTGATAATGTAGCTACTACGTCACTGTCAACGTAGCTACCATGTCACTGATAACGTAACTACTATGACACTGATAACGTAGCTACTGCATCAATGATAACTTAGCACCTACGTCACTGATAATGTATCTACTACGTCACTGATAACTAGCTACTGCATCCCTGATGACGTAGCTACTACGTCACTGATAACGTAACTACTATGACACTTATAACGTAGCTACTGCATCACTGATAACGTAGCTACTACGTCACTTATAACGTAGCTACTACGTCACGGATAACGCAGCTACTACGTCACTGATAATGGAGTTACTACATCACTGATAACGTAACTATTATGACACTGATTATGCAGATACTACGTCAATGATAATGTAGCTACTACGTCACTTATAACGTAGCTACTACGTCACTGATAATGCAGGTACTACACATCATTGATAAAGCAGCTACTACTTCACAGATAACGCAGCTACTACGTCACAGATAATGGAGCTATTACGTCACTGATAATGCAGCTACTACCTCACTGATAATGAAGCTACTACGTCAGTGATAATGTAGCTACTACGTCACTGATAATGTAGCTACTACTTCACTGTCAATGTAGCTACTATGTCACTGATAATGTAGCTACTACGTCACTGATATCGTAACAACTATGTCACTGATAACGTAACTACTGACACTGATAACATAGTTACTGCATCAATGATTACGTAGCTACTATGTCACTGATAACGCAGCTACTACGTCACTGATAATGCAGCTACTGCATCACTGATAATGTAGCTACTACGTCACTAATAACGTAGCTACTACGTCACTGATAATGCAGGTACTATGTCACTGATAACGCAGCTACTACGTCACTGATAAAGCAGCTACTACGTCACTGATAACGCAGCTACTACCTCACTGATAATGGAGCTACTACGTCACTGAAAATGTAGCTACTACATAACTGATAATGTAGCTACTACGTCACTGATAATGTAGCTACTACGTCACTGAAAAAGTAGCTACTGCATCACTGATAACGTAACTAGTATGTCACTGATAACGTAACTAAATTGACACTGATAACGTAGCTACTGCATCACTGATAACGTAGGTACTACGTCACTGATAACGCAGCTACTACGTCCCTGAAAATGCAGTAACTACGTCACTGATAACGAAGCTACTACGTCACTGAAAATGTAGCTACTAAGTCACTGATAAAGCAGCTACTACGTCACTGATAATGCAGGTACTACGTCACTGAAAATGTAGCTACTACATCACTAATAACGTAGCTACTACATCACTGAAAATGCAGCTACTACGTCACTGACAACGCAGCTACTACATCACTGAAAATTCAGCTACTACGTCACTGTCAATGTAGCAACTACGTCACTGATAATGTAGCTACTACGTCACTGATAACGTAGCAACTATGTCACTGATAACGTAACTACTGACACTGATAACGTAGCTACTGCATCAATGAAAACGTAGCTACTATGTCACTGATAACGCAGCTAGTACGTCAATGATAATGTAGCTACTACATCACTGATAACGCAGCTACTACGTCACTGATAAAGCAGCTACTACGTCACTGATAACGCAGCTACTACCTCACTGATAATGGAGCTACTACGTCACTGAAAATGTAGCTACTACGTCACTAATAACGTAGCTACTACATCACTGATAATGCAGGTACTACATCACTGATAACGCAGCTACTAGACGTCATTGAGAAAGCAGCTACTACCTCACTGATAACGCAGCTACTACCTCACTGATAATAGAGCTACTACGTCACTGAAAATGTAGCTACTACGTCACTGAAAATGTAGCTACTGCGTCACTGATAATGTAGCTACTACGTCACTGAAAATGTAGCTACTATGTCACTGTCAACGTAGCTACCATGTCACTGATAACGTAACTACTATGACACTGATAACGTAGCTACTGCATCAATGATAACTTAGCACCTACGTCACTGATAATGTATCTACTACGTCACTGATAACTAGCTACTGCATCCTTGATGACGTAGCTACTACGTCACTGATAACGTAACTACTATGACACTGATAACGTAGCTACTGCATCACTGATAACGTAGCTACCACGTCACTGATAACGCAGCTACTAGGTCACGGATTACGCAGCTACTACGTCACTGATAATGGAGTTACTACGTCACTGATAACGTAACTATTATGACACTGATTATGCAGATACTACGTCAATGATAATGTAGCTACTACGTCACTTATAACGTAGCTACTACGTCACTGAAAATGCAGGTACTACACGTCATTGATAAAGGAGCTACTACTTCACAGATAACGCAGTTACTACGTCACAAATAATGGAGCTACTACGTCACTGATAATGCAGCTACTACCTCACTGATAATGGAGCTACTACGTCAGTGATAATGTAGTTACTACTTCACTGATAATGTAGCTACTACGTATCTGATAATGAAGCTACTACGTCACTGATATTGTAGCTACGACATCACTGTCAACGTAGCTACTATGTCACTGATAACGTAACTACTATGACACTGATAACGTAGCTACTGCATCACTGATAACGTAGCTACTACTTCACTGATAACGTAGCTACTATGTCAATGATAACATAACTACTATGACACTTATATCGTAGCTACTACGTCACTGATAAAGTAGCGACTACGTCACTGATAACGTAGCTGCTATGACACAGATAACACAGCTACTACGTCACTGATAGTGTAGCTACTGCGTCACTGATAATGTAGCTACCACGTCCCTAATAGCGTAGCCACAGCGTCACTGATAATGTAGCAACTACGTCACTGATAATGTAGCAACTACGTCACTGTCAACGTAGCTACTATGTCACTGATAACGTAACTAGTATGAGACAGATAACGTAGCTACTGCATCACTGATGACGTAGCTACTACGTCACTGATAACGTAGCTACTATGACACTGATAACGTAGCTAAAGCGTCACTGATAACGTAGCTACTACCTCACTGATAATGGAGCTACTACGTCACTGATAATGTAGTTACTACGTCACTGATAATGTAGCTACTACGTCACTAATAATGTAACTACTACGTCACTGATAATGTACCTACTGCGTCACTGATAATGCAGCTACTACGTCACTTTTTACGTACTGTGAGGGTAAAAATTATTTGATCCCCTGCTAATTTTGTACGTTTGCCCACTGACAAAGAAATGGTCAGTGTATAATTTTAATGGTAGGTTTATTTGAACAGTGAGAGACAGAATAACAAAAACTTCAGAGTAACGCATGTCAATTTTTTTTTATTGATTTGCATTTAAATGAGGGAAATAAGTATTTGACCCCCTCTCAAACAGAAAGATTTCCTGCTCCCAGGTGTCTTTCATACAGGTAACGAGGTGATATTAGGAGCACACTCTTAAAGGGAGTGCTCCTAATCTCAGCTTGTTACCTATATAAAAGACACCTGTCCACGGAAGAAATCAATCAATCAGATTCCAAACTTTCCACCTTGGCCAAGACCAAATAGCTCTCCAAGAATGTCAGGGACAAGATTGTAGACCTACACAAGGCTGGACTAGGCTACAAGACCATAGCCATGCAGCTTGGTGAGAAGGTGACAACAGTTGGTGCGATTATTCGCAAATGGAAGAAACACAAAAGAACTGCCAATCTCCCTCGGCCTGGGGCTCCATGCAAGATCTCACCTCGTGGATTTGCTATCATCATGAGAACGGTGAGGAATCAGCCCAGAATTACACGTTAGGATATTGTCAATGATCTCAAGGCAGCTGGGACCATAGTCACCAAGAAAACAATTGGTAACACACTATGCCGTGAAGGACTGAAATCATGCAGCACCCGCAAGGTCCCCCTGCTCAAGAAAGCACATATACATGCCCGTCTGAAGTTTGACAATGAACATCTGAATGATTCAGAGGAAAACTGGGTGAAAGACCAAAATGGAGCTCTTTGGCATCAACTCAACTCGCCGTGTTTGGAGGAGGAGGAATGCTGCCTATGACCCCAAGAACACCATCCCCACCGTCAAACATGGAGGTGGAAACATTATGCTTTGGGGGTGTTTTTCTGCTAAGGGGAAGGACAACTTCACCTCATCAAAGGGACGATGGACGGGGCCATGTCCCATCAAATCTTGGGTGAGAACCTCCTTCCCTCAGCCAGGGCATTGAAAATGGGTCGTGGATGGGTATTCCAGCATGACAATGACCCAAAACACACGGCCAAGGCAACAAAGTAGTGGCTCAAAAAGAAGCACATTAAGGTCCTGGAGTGGCCTAGCCAGTCTCCAGACCTTAATCACATAGAAAATCTGAAAGTTCGAGTTGCTAAACGTCAGCCTCGAAACCTTAATGACTTGGAGAAGATCTGCAAAGAAAAGTGGGACAAAATCCCTCCTGAGATGTGTGAAAACTTGGTGGCCAACTACAAGAAACGTCTGACCTCTGTGATTGCCAACAAGGGTTTTTCCACCAAGTACTAAGTCATGTTTTGCAGAGGGGTCAAATACTTATTTCCCTTGTTAAAATGCAAATCAATTTATAACATTTTCGATATGCGTTTTTTGGGATTTTGTTGTTGTTATTATGTCTGTCACTGTTCAAATAAACCTACCATTCAAATTATAGACTGATCATTTCTTTTTCAGTGGGCAAACGTACAAAATCAGCAGGGGATCAAATACTTTTTTCCCTCACTGTAGCTACTACGTCACTGATAATGTAGCTACTACGTCACTGATAACGTAGCTACTGCGTCATTGATAACGTAGCTACTGCATCACGGATAACGTAGCTACTACGTCACTGATAACGTAGCTACTACGTCACTGATGATGTAGCTACTGCGTCACTGATAACGTAGCTACTACGTAACTGATGTCGTAGTTACTGCGTCACTGATGAAATAGTTACTACGTGACTGATAATGTAGCTACTGCGTCACTGATGATGTAGCTACTGCGTCACTGATAATGTAGCTACGACGTCACTGATGATGTAGCTACTGCGTCACTGATAATGTAGCTACGACGTCACTGACCACAGGGGATCGTTGTGGCTATGAGCAGGCAGGTAAGGCCCAAAACTGATCTGCTGTGTCTGTATTTTCAGAAGCGATCTGACTATCACAAATTATCGCTCCTCAACGAATTGGCTCAGAATCTTCTTTGGTTCTTTCGGTAAAGTCACGTAGAATGAGAATAAAATAATAAATTGATAAAATGAAATAACACAATAATATTCTCACGACGTTTCGGCCACAACACAAGCGGCCTTCATCAGGTGAAGGGACGAGACTGTCTGGTAGGACAGCGCTGGAGTGAAAAAGCCACGTTCAGATCACGACCTTTAAGCTGTGTGAGAGGAAACAAAGCGCCTTGACAAAGGAATTAGCATATAATTTAGCATTGAAATAGCTGAGTGATTAGCTTGTGACTGGTCACAGGAATAGCTATGTTAAAAGTTAAAGCATACACATCCGCAGAGGCACCCCTTGACAAAGGAATTAGCATAGAATTTAGCATTGAAATAGCTGAATGGTTAGCTTGTAACTGGTCACAGAAATAGCTATGTTAAAGTCAGAGCATACACATTCACCGAGGCACTTAGTAAAAATCAAACAGGAGAATTTAGCATTGAAATAACTAGGCGAATTTAGCATTGAAATAACTGAGTGATTAGCTAGTGACTGGTCACAGAAATGGCTATGTTGAAGTCAAGACCTACACATCTGAGCTATTCACAGTACTATATAGTGAACCAATAAAAAAACTAAAATATAAATTACTTTAATGTTATCAATAAACTCTATATTCTCCAATCAGCTAAGCTACCAACAATAAGTCGTTATATATCACAATGCTATATGTCAAAAAAATGGGTGGATTCTTACCCTCAACTTTAGCAACCCGGATAGCTACGGGCCCCGTTCAGACAGACGAGTTCATCCATGGTCAGAACAGAGGAGGGGGAGAGAGACAGCTGTGAGGCGCTATTATACTCCATGTTGTAAACCATACCATTAACCGTGGTGTGAGAGGTATTAAGAGTCAATGCTGGCGAAAGAGCTGTGGTCTGAAGGTCATCGTAAAATACAGTTAATTAAGGACAGAAATGGTTTAAAACATCTTTCCAATGGTTACTAAGCCAGAATCCATCTTCTCGGTTGAAATTGTCTCTGTGCTTGTATATGTGAATGGCCTCATGAACGAATCTCTCATGGTAGCCGGTTGGTTTGCAAAGAACCTCCGTCTTGGAGAAGTCAATGTCATGTGAGCCCACTGAATTATAACAGTGATCTGCCACGGCAGAGGAGTTCGTTCTACCGTGTTTCAAGTCTGCTTTATGTTCGCGGATGCGGTCCGAGATATGTCGTTTGGTTTCTCCAATGTAGCTACTACCACAGAGGCACTTTAGTTTGTAAACGCCCGGGTACTGTATGTCTTGAACAGCATCTGGAACAGCATCTTTGTCAAGGGGTGCCTCTGCGGATGTGTATGTTTTAACTTTTAACATAGCCATTTCTGTGACCAGTCACAAGCTAATCACTCAGCCATTTCAATGCTAAATTATATGCTAATTCCTTTGTCAAGGCGCTTTGTTTCCTCTCACACAGCTTAAAGGTCGTGATCTGAACGTGGCTTTTTCACTCCAGCGCTGTCCTACCAGACAGTCTCGTCCCTTCACCTGATGAAGGCCGCTTGTGTTGTGGCCGAAACGTCGTGAGAATATTATTGTGTTATTTTATTTTATCAATTTATTATTGTATTCTCATTCTACGTGACTTTACCAAAAGAACCAAAGAGATGAATCATTGCAGTCACGAAAGCTTTAAATCGAAATTTGGCTCAGAATCATCATCATCATCATCTCTAGATTTAAAGCTTTCGTGACTGCAAGGATCCATACTTTTTGGTTCTATTCGGTAAAGTCACGTAGGTAAAAAAATAAAACAACAAAAATCACGACGTTTCGGCCACAACACAAGCGGCCTTCTTCAGGTGAAGGGACGAGACTGTCTGGAGGACAGCGCTGTCCTCCGAAACGTCGTGATTATTGTTGTTTTATTATTTACCTACGTGACTTTACCGAATAGAACCAAAGAGTATCATCATCATCGTCGTCGTGTTGGCGTTTACAGCAGCAGCCAAATAATCCTAAATGTGTGATGTTGATTCTAAATGTGGAGGGATAAAAATGACCCGGAGACATAAAAATCCACGCAATCACAGGAAAGAAAGAGAGATAGACACATACACACACAAACTCCACATGTACGGCAGGCGTGAGGGTCAGGGTCGAACCCACGACCTCCTGTGTACCAGGCGAGGTGGTTAACATCTGCTAGCCACCCTGGTCATGATGACAGAGACGCAAACTCCAAACATACAGCAGGTCACCAGGGTCAGGATCGAACCCACGACCTCCTGTCTACCAGGCGAGGTAGTTAACATCTCATAGCCACCTTGATGCTGATGAGATAGACGCAAACTCCAAATATGCAGCAGGCGTCAGGGTCGGGGTCGAACCCACGACCTCCTGTGTACCAGGCGAGGTGGTTAACATCTCCTAGCCACCCTGGTCATGATGACAGAGACGCAAACTCCAAACATACAGCAGGTCACCAGGGTCAGGATCGAACCCACGACCTACCGTGTACTAGGCGAGGTGGTTAACATCTCCTAGCCACCTTGATGCTGATGAGATAGACGCAAACTCCAAATATGCAGCAGGCGTCAGGGTCGGGGTCGAACCCACGACCTCCTGTGTACCAGGCGAGGTGGTTAACATCTGCTAGCCACCCTGGTCATGATGACAGAGACGCAAACTCCAAACATACAGCAGGTCACCAGGGTCAGGATCGAACCCACGACCTCCCGTGTACCAGGCGAGGTGGTTAACATCTCAGAGCCACCTTGATGCTGATGAGATAGACGCAAACTCCAAATATACAGCAGGCGTCAGGGTCGGAATTGAACCCACGACCTCCTGTGTACCAGGCGAGGTGGTTAACATCTCCTAGCCACCCTGGTCATGATGACAGAGACGCAAACTCCAAACATACAGCAGGTCACCAGGGTCAGGATCGAACCCACGACCTCCCGTGTACCAGGCGAGGTGGTTAACATCTCATAGCCACCTTGATGCTGATGAGATAGACGCAAACTCCAAATATACAGCAGGCGTCAGGGTCGGAATTGAACCCACGACCTCCTGTGTACCAGGCGAGGTGGTTAACATCTCCTAGCCACCCTAGTCATGATGACAGAGACGCAAACTCCAAACATACAGCAGGTCACCAGGGTCAGGATCGAACCCACGACCTCCCGTGTACCAGGCGAGGTGGTTAACATCTCAGAGCCACCTTGATGCTGATGAGATAGACGCAAACTCCAAATATACAGCAGGCGTCAGGGTCGGAATTGAACCCACGACCTCCTGTGTACCAGGCGAGGTGGTTAACATCTCCTAGCCACCCTGGTCATGATGACAGAGACGCACACTCAACACGTGCCGCACACGTGCGCCGATCGTTCCACCACCGCTCGCGCATCTATCTTTGGCGGATTTGCGTCAATAACCCTCGCGCCTGTGACGGAATAAGTGGGGAGGAGCGGACAAAAAGATTACAGCTTTTGGAAAAATATGAAGGGCATTTTTTTTTCCTGGGCGTCTCTCTCTCTCTCTCTATATGTCTCTCTCTCTCTCTCTGTCTCGCATTCCATAACACCTGACATTTCAATACATGTGATGTGTTTTTTTTGCGTGTGATTTATTCATAAGTGTAGTAATCACGCCAAGCCCTTTAAATAGAAGCCTGCTCTCCAAAGAGAGAGAGAGATGAAAAGAGAGGGGAGGAGAGTCAAAAAAAGAGATAGAGTGAGAGAGAGGTGGGTTTGATAGAGAGGGATAGAGAGAGAGAGAGGAAGAGAGAGAGGTGGGTTTGATAGAGAGGGGGAGGGGTAGGGAGAGAGATATAGAGAGAGGTGGGTTTGATAGAGAGGGGTAGGGAGAGAGAGAGAGAGTGAGAGAGAGGTGGGTTTGATAGAGAGGGGTAGGGAGAGAGAGATGGGTAGGGAGAGAGATAGAGAGAGAGGTGGGTTTGATAGAGAGGGGTAAGGAGAGAGAGAGAGTGAGATAGAGTGAGAGAGAGGTGGGTTTGATAGAGAGGGGTACGAAGAGAGAGAGAGGGGTAGGGAGAGAGAGAGAGTGAGAGAGAGAGGTGGGTTTGATAGAGAGGGGTAGGGAGAGAGAGAGGAAGAGAGAGTGAGAGAGAGGTGGGTTTGATAGAGAGGGGAATGGAGAGAGAGAGAGTGAGAGAGAGGTGGGTTTGATAGAGAGGGGTAGAGAGAGAGAGAGAGGAAGAGAGAGAGAGTGAGAGAGAGGTGGGTTTGATAGAGAGGGGTAGGGAGAGAGAGAGGGGTAGGGAGAGAGAGAGAGTGAGAGAGGTGGGTTTGATAGAGAGGGGTAGGGAGAGAGAGAGAGGAAGAGAGAATGAGAGAGGTGGGTTTGATAGAGAGGGGTAGGAAGAGAGAGAGGTGGGTTTGATAGAGAGGGGTAGGGAGAGAGAGAGAGGAAGAGTGAGAGAGTGAGAGAGAGGTGGGTTTGATAGAGAGGGGTAGGGAGAGAGAGAGAGGAAGAGTGAGAGAGTGAGAGAGAGGTGGGTTTGATAGAGAGGGGTAGGGAGAGAGAGAGAGGAAGAGTGAGAGATAGAGTGAGAGAGAGGTGGGTTTGATAGAGAGGGGTAGGGAGAGAGAGAGAGTGAGAGAGAGGTGGGTTTGATAGAGAGGGGTAGGGAGAGAGAGAGAGGAAGAGTGAGAGATAGAGTGAGAGAGAGGTGGGTTTGATAGAGAGGGGTAGGGAGAGAGAGAGAGTGAGAGAGAGGTGGGTTTGATAGAGAGGGGTAGGGAGAGAGAGAGAGTGAGAGAGAGGTGGGTTTGATAGAGAGGGGTAGGGAGAGAGAGAGAGGAAGAGTGAGAGATAGAGTGAGAGAGAGGTGGGTTTGATAGAGAGGGGTAGGGAGAGAGAGAGAGTGAGAGAGAGGTGGGTTTGATAGAGAGGGGTAGGGAGAGAGAGAGAGGAAGAGAGAGAGAGAGGGAGTTGATTTAGAGAGGGATAGAGAGAGAGGGAGGGAGATGGTAGGTCGAGATAGAGAGAGGGGGACGAGGGAAGGGGTAAGAAGGAGGAGAGCCGAGCGTGAAATATTTTGTGAAATCTTTCATTTAACAAAGGGCGGGGAGGGGGGTTACATAAAGCAAAGCATTGACAACAACAAAACAAAAAATAAACGAAATGATGAACTTAGCAAAGCGCCGACTACACCGAGCATCTTCTTGTTTCCTCTCTGATCGTAAAAACAAAAAGAGAGAGGGGGAGAGAGAGGGAGAGAGAGAGGGGGTAGAGAGAGGGGGTAGAGAGAGGGGGTAGAGACGGTCCTCATCTTTGGATACCCGAAGGGCGACGGACCCCAACATCTTCAAGGGCCGGTCAACGTGCTCTTCGGCTACGCCAAGCTCGCCGTGTACAGGGCGAGGAAGGTGGCCCTGGAGGGGCAACGTCCGGCCAGCAGCCTGGGCATCTTCCACGCTCTGGTCGGAGCCAGGGTGAGTGGGCCGGAGGTCCGCCGTGTGTGGCTGACCCACGCCGTGCCGGCCTTCAAGGAGCAGTGGGCGCTGGAGGAGGCCGTGGGCTCGGTGGCAGATGACGGTAGAGAGCTCTGCATGCAGATCTGAGCTGCCCCGTCGGAGGCCGTTTGACTGTGGGAAGGGCTGCGTGCAGATGCAGCACTTGTCGTAGTTATAAAGAAAAAAAGCGAGAGGGAGCGAGAGAGAGCGGGGGAGAGAGAGAGAGAGCGACATGGAGTAGGAAGAGAGGGGGTAGAGAAAGAGGTGGGGAAATATTTTGTTAAATCTTTCATTTAAAAAGGGGGGGGGGGTTACATAAAGCAAAGCATTACAAAAAACGAAATGATGAACGAAGCAAAGTGCCGACTACACCGAGCATCTTTTTGTTTCCTCTCTGATCGTTAACAAAAAAAGAGAGGGAGAGAGAGGGAGTTGATAGACTTTTGACTAAGTACCGGTGGGGGCAGATCCTCCCTGGCACCGCAGGAGATGCACCAAGTCCGGTACCCCTGGAGAGATTCGGCTGAGCCACACGGCCGGTGACAACGTGGAGTGTGACAATCTTCACCGGAGGTCACCGCAGCGTTTGGCTACGGGAGACTTTGTACATTTGTTTACACTGGGGGGGCGGTCGCAATGAGGGGGAGAGAAATGGTCTCTCTGTTTTGTGTCCGGTAGGTCGGCCAGGTCCCGGGAATGCAGCGCCTTGACACAGCCACGTGTGGAGCGCCTTGACACAGCCACGTGTGGAGCGCTGTGTTTGGGCCGCTCTTCAGGGGCAAGTTCCTGCGGCCTCGGAGCTTCAGTGGAGTTCATAGAGAGAGGGATAAAGAGAGAGAGAGAGGGAGATGGTAGGTAGAGATAGAGAGAGATAGAGAGAGAGAGAGGGGGAGAGATACTCTTTGGACTTTTAAACAACTTTTATTGCCGCCAGCATCAACAGCACTGGAGGCGATTCCGATACGAAATACACAAAGTCACCAGCAACACAATTACACAAAGTCACCAGCAAAACAATTACATAAAGTCACCAGCAACTCAAATAACACAAAGTCACCAGCAACACAAATAACACAAAGTCACCAGCAACACAAATACACAAAGTCACCAGCAACTCAAATAACACAAAGTCACCAGCAACACAAATAACACAAAGTCACCAGCAACACAAATACACAGAGTCACCAACAACACAAATACACAAAGTCACCAGCAACTCAAATAACACAAAGTCACCAGCAACACAAATACACAAAGTCACCAGCAACACAAATACACAGAGTCACCAACAACACAAATACACAGAGTCACCAACAACAAAAATAACACAAAGTCACCAGCAACACAAATAAACAAACGCTGTACATCCACGTATTGTGGCGCTAAATGCACCGCGCACAACACGAAATAAAAGTCACGTGGTGGTGGTGGTCATCGCGCACGTCACGGTGACGAGCGAGCGCTACAGAAGGTGAACACGTGGGGGGTGCCGTCCACGCTGGTACAGAGAGGGGCTTGTCCGGCTCACCAGCGTTAGAACAAGACGCGCTGCACATCACCGACACGTGGGTGTGTCACGTGGCGTGCTCCAGGCAGAGCCTCGCCTTGAGCAGGCCCCTGAACACTGGAAGCAGCTCAGAGCAGCCGTCAGTGTCACCTTGCAGCGTCTTCTTCCTCGTCCTGTACACCGCCATCCTCGCCTGAGGCGAAGTTGGCGAGGTCATGGCGCTTGTTAGCCAGGTAAGGCACCACCCCGTATACGAAGCTGCTGTTGTAGAAGGGCACCCCCCAGTTTACTGAAGATGTCCCCCAAAAGGCGGAACGTTGTAGAGATGATAGGTAGAGATAGAGAGAGGGGTTGAGATACTTTCGACTTTTAAACAACTTTTATTGCCGCCAGCAGCAAAAGCAACTGGAGGCGATTTCGATATTAAACACACAAAGTCGCCAGCAACACAAATGAAAACTAACGCTGTAAATCCACGCGCTGTGGCGCTAACAAATAAAAGTTACGTGGTGCTGCTGGTCATCGCGCACGCCACGTTGACGAGCGAGCGCTTCAGATAGAGCGAGGGAGATGATTGGTAGACATAGATGGAGAGAGTGAGAGAGAGAGGGAATGTGTTAGATAGAGAAAGGAAGAGAGAGAGGAGGAGAGAGAGAGAGAGAGAGGTGGAGTGGTGGTGGTTGGGGGGAGGACGAACACCACCATCTTGCGTGCTACTAACAGGCAATTAAAGACTTTCTGTCAGAGAATTAGCGGCGACATTATTAGCAACTAATCACCGGCACACACAAAAAAACGAACGTCAGTAAAATCTTTTTTTTTTCGCCTCAACATTGGCGAGATCGTGACCCCCCGGGGTCAGCCCGTCGTCATTGCGATTAGCTCAACGGGGCCTAGGTAGCGAAACGTCGTTGCAGTGTTTGTGTTTCGCACGTCGTGATGGGATCGTTAAACAGAGAAATGAAAAAATGAAATATGCCATGGACACCAACATCGATTCGACGCTTTCCTGACTGCAGGTGAAGCCACGTAGAAAATAAGATGATAATAAAATACGACGTTTCGGTTGCAACACGAGCGGCCATGATCAGGTAAGAATGAATGATGAAACACAGACACGGAAACAAAACAGACAGACGCACGTGCCGAGAGAGAGAGAGAGACACACACAAAGACACACCGAGCGAGACACACACAAAGACACACAAAGACACACCGAGCGAGACACACACAAAGACACACAAAGTCACACCGAGCGAGACACACACAAAGACACACCGTGCGAGACACACACAAAGACACACAAAGTCACACCGAGCGAGACACACACAAAGACACACAAAGACACACAAAGTCACACCGAGCGAGACACACACAAAGACACACAAAGACACACACAGACACACCGAGCGAGACACACACAAAGACACACAAAGACACACCGAGCGAGACACACACAAAGACACACAAAGACACACAAAGACACACCGAGCGAGACACACACAAAGACACACAAAGACACACAAAGTCACACCGAGCGAGACACACACAAAGACACACAAAGACACACAGACACACCGAGCGAGACACACACAAAGACACACAAAGACACACCGAGAGAGACACACACAAAGACACACAAAGACACACAAAGACACACCGAGCGAGACACACACAAAGACACACAAAGACACACACAGACACACCGAGCGAGAGTGGACTTGCCGATGACTGGTACCAGCGGTGTCAAGATCGGCCTCTGTGGAGGAGGCTCGTGAAGGACGCTACTGGGCAGTTGGAGGCAGTCGCCCTCCAACAACAACGGAGGGCGGAGGAGCGACGCTCAGAACAACGAGCGGAGCGCCGGGTGGCTAAAGCACAGCAGATTGGCACAGTAGGGGCCACAGGTGGTGCATCAGCCAGTCATCTCAGTCAGTCGACCCGTGGCACCTGGGTCTGCCCCGTGACCTCCTGCCAGCGGGCGTTCGACACTTCACGTGGCCTCAGGGTGCACATAGCCTGGCACAAGCCTCGTAGTGACGTCACCGCCACTTAGTGGCGAATGGCGGTTGTTGTTGGTGTGTGTATGTGGTGTGTGTGTGTGGTGTGTGCGGTGTGTGTGTGGTGTGTGTATGTCTGTGTGTGTGGTGTGTGCATGTCTGTGTGTGGTATGTGTCTGTGTGTGTGTGTGGTGTATGTATGTCTGTGTGTGTGGTGTGTGTGTGGTGAAGTGTGTGTTTGTGTGCGTGTGTGGCGTGTGTGTGGTGTGTGTGTGGAGTGTGTGGTGTGTGTGGTGTTTGTGTGGTGTGTGTGGTGTGTGTGTGGTGTGTGTGTGTTGGGTGTGTGTGGTGTGTGTGTGTGGTGTGTGTGTGTGGTGTTTGTGTGTGGTGTTTGTGTGTGTGGTGTGTGTGTGGTGTGTGTGTGGGTGTGTGTGTGGTGTGTGTGGTGTGTGTGGTGTGTGTATGTCTGTGTGTGGTGTGTGGTGTGTGTGGTGTGTGTGGTGTGTGTGTAGTGTGTGTGGTGTATGTGTGGTGTGTGTGGTGTGTGTGTGGTGTGTGTTTTGTTTGTGTGGTGTGTGTGATGTGTGTGTGTGGTGTGTGTGTGGCGTGTGTGTGGTGTGTGTGTGGTGTGTGTGTAGTGTGTGTGGTATGTGTGTGGTGTGTACGGTGTGTGTGTGGTGTGTGTATGGCTGTGTGTGTGGTGTGTGTATGTCTGTGTGTGGTGTGTGTCTGTGTGTGTGTGTGGTGTGTGTATGTCTGTGTGTGTGGTGTGTGTGTGTGTATGTCTGTGTGTGTGTTTGTGTGCGTGTGTGCGTGTGTGGCGTGTGTGTGATGTGTGTGTGGAGTGTGTGGTGTGTGTGGTGTTTGTGTGGTGTGTGTGTGTGGTGTGTGTGTTGGGTGTGTGTGGTGTGTGTGTGTGGTGTTTGTGTGTGGTGTTTGTGTGTGTGGTGTGTGTGTGTGTGGTATGTGTGTCTGTGTGTGTGTGTGGTGTATGTGGTGTGTGTGGTGTGTGTGGTGTGTGTATGTCTGTGTGTGGTGTGTGTGGGGTGTGTGTAGTGTGTGTGGTGTATGTGTGGTGTGTGTGGTGTGTGTGTGTGGTGTGTGTGTGTGGTGTGTGTGGTGTGTGTGGTGTGTGTGTGTGGTGTGTGTGTGGCGTGTGTGTGGTGTGTGTGTGGTGTGTGTGTGGTGTGTGTGTAGTGTGTGTGGTATGTGTGTGTGTGGTGTGTACGGTGTGTGTGTGGTGTGTGTATGTCTGTGTGTGTGGTGTGTGTATGTCTGTGTGTGGTGTGTGTCTGTGTGTGTGGTGTGTGTGTGTGTATGTCTGTGTGTGTGTTTGTGTGCGTGTGTGCGTGTGTGGCGTGTGTGTGGTGTGTGTGTGGAGTGTGTGGTGTGTGTGGTGTTTGTGTGGTGTGTGTGGTGTGTGTGTGGTGTGTGTGTGTGGTGTGTGTGTGGTGTGTGTGTGTGGTGTGTGTGTGGTGTGTGTGATGTGGTGTGTGTGTGGTGTGTGTGTGGTGTGTGTGTGTGTGGTGTGTGTGTGGGGTGTGTGTGGTGTGTGTGTGTGTGGTGTGTGTGTGGGGTGTGTGTGTGGTGTGTGTGTGCGGTGTGTGTATGTCTGTGTGTGGTGTGTGTCTGTGTGTGTGTGGTGTATGTGTGGTGTGTGGTGTGTGCGGCGTGTGTGTGGTGTGTGTGTGGTGTGTGTGGTGTGTGTGTGTGGTGTGTGTGATGTGGTGTGTGTGTGGTGTGTGTGTGGTGTGTGTGTGTGTGGTGTGTGTGTGGGGTGTGTGTGTGGTGTGTGTGTGTGGTGTGTGTATGTCTGTGTGTGGTGTGTGTCTGTGTGTGTGGTGTATGTGTGGTGTGTGGTGTGTGCGGCGTGTGTGTGGTGTGTGTGGTGTGTGTGGTGTGTGTGTGGTGTGTGTGGTGTGTGTGGTGTTTGTGGTGTGTGTGTGGTGTGTGTGTGGTGTGTGTGGTGTGTGTGTGGTGTGTGTGGTGTGTGTGTGGTGTGTGTGTGTGTGTGGTGTTTGTGTGGTGTGTGTGGTGTTTGTTTGTGTGTGGTGTGTGTGGTGTGTGTGTGGTATGTGTGTGTGGTGTGTGTGGTGTTTGTTTGTGTGTGGTGTGTGTGGTGTGTGTGGTGTGTGTGTGTGGTGTGTGTGTGTGGAGTGTGTGTGGTGTTTGTTTGTGTGGTGTTTGTGTGGTGTGTGTGGTGTTTGTGTGTGTGGCGTTTGTGTGTGTGGCGTTTGTGTGGTGTGTGTGGTGTGTGTGTGGTGTGTGGTGTGTGTGTGTGGTGTGTGTGTGTGGTGTGTGTGGTGTTTGTGTGTGTGATGTTTGTGGTGTGTATGTCTGTGTGTGTGTGGTGTGTGTATGTGTGTGTGTGGTGTGTGTGAATCTGTGTGTGTGTGTGGTGTGTGTATGTCTGTGTGTATGTCTGTGTGTGTGTACGTGTGCGTGTGTGCTTGCCGAACGGCACACGCTGCTCAGGCTAATCGCAGTCCTCCTCCACGTGACGACTCCTCCAATAACCTCACGGATCGCAGTGCACGCGGAATTTCAATAGGATGCCAGGCGTCAGTCAGACCGGGAAATATATAAGACGCCTTCACAGAGGATTACGTGATAAGTCCTTATCTGATCTCCACGCTTGGCGAAGGAAGCTCGTGGATTTGAGTGAAATTATTATTATTGTTAACGGGACGGGAATACGTGAACAGTGCAGTGTTTATATATGACTCCGATTATCTTGTCCACGCGTCACGCAGACACTCAACAAACTCATTCACTAACGCACTCACTCATTCACTAACGCACTCACTCATTCACTAACGCACTCACTCATTCTTCTAACGCGCTCACTCATTCACTGACGCGATCACTCCTTCACTAACGCGCTCACTCATTCACTAACCCACTCACTCATTCTTTAACGGGCTCACTCATTCACTTACGCGATCACTCATTCACTGACGCGATCACTCATTCACTAACGCGATCACTCATTCTTTAACGCGCTCACTCATTCACTGACGCGATCACTCATTCACTAACGCACTCACTCATTCACTAACGCGCTCACTCATTCACTAACGCACTCACTCATTCTTTAACGGGCTCACTCATTCACTTACGCGATCACTCATTCACTGACGCGATCACTCATTCACTAACGCGATCACTCATTCTTTAACGCGCTCACTCATTCACTGACGCGATCACTCATTCATTAACGCACTCACTCATTCACTTACGCGATCACGCATTCACTAACGCACTCACTCATTCTTTAACGCGCTCACTCATTCACTAACGCGATCACTCATTCACTAACGCGCTCACTCACTCATTCACTATCTCGCTCGCTCACTCATTCACTAACTCGCTCGCTCACTAACGCGATTACTCATTCACTAACGGGATCACTCATTCATTAACGCACTCACTAACTCACTCACTCATTCACTAGCTCACTCGCTCATTCACTAACGCACTCACTCATTCATTAACGTGCTCACTCACTGGCTCATTCACTCGGGTGCTCACACACTCATTCCCTACCGCGCTCACTCATTCACTAACGTGCTCACTCACTGGCCCATTCACTAACTCACTCACTCATTCACTAACTCACTCACTCATTCACTAACGTGCTCACTCACTGGCTCATTCACTAACTCACTCACTCATTCACTAACTCACTCACTCATTCACTAACTCACCCACTCATTCACTACAAGCTCACTCATTCACTAACGTGCTCACTCACTGGCTCATTCACTAACGCGCTCACTCATTCACTAACAAGCTCACTCATTCACTAACTCCCTCGCTCATTCACTAACGCGCTCACTCATTCACTAACAAGCTCACTCATTCACTAACTCGCTCGCTCATTCACTAACGTGCTCACTCATTCACTAACTCGCTCGCTCATTCACTGGCTCATTCACTAAGGCGCTCACTCACTCATTCCCTAACGCGCTCGCTCATTCACTAACGTGCTCACTCATTCACTAACGTGCTCACTCACTGGCTCATTCACTAACGCGCTCACTCATTCACTAACAAGCTCACTCATTCACTAACTCGCTCGCTCATTCGCTAACGTGCTCACTCACCGGCTCATTCACTAACGAACTCACTAACTCACTCACTCATTCACTAACTCTCTCGCTCATTCGCTAACGTGCTCACTCACCGGCTCATTCACTAACGAACTCACTAACTCACTCATTCACTAACGCGCTCACTGATTCACTAAATCACTCACTAACTCATTCATTACTAAGGCGCTCACTCACTCGCTCACTAATTCACAGAGACCCATAGACTCATCACACAGAGACCCATAGACTCATCACACAGAGACCCATAGACTCACCACACAGATACCCATCACACAGAGACCCATAGACTCACAAACAGAGACCCATAGACTCATCACACAGAGACTCAGACTCACCACACAGAGACCCATAGACTCACCACACAGAAACCCATAGACTCACCACACAGAGACCCATAGACTCGCCACACAGAGACCCATAGCGATGTCATATATTTTTAGATTGAAAAGTCATTTCTTTGCAAAGGCTTTTGATTAGCACGCTTGGCTAACACGGTGCGAAAGTTGTTCAAGATAAATTACATACATACAAAGACAAAGGTTAATATCCCCCTTCTGGCTTCAACAGAGTGTTGGGGAAAGTGCTGTTAGCGAGCACCTATTAAGGCTGGAATGGCACACGAGGGAGTGGGTGGCCAGGACCACGCCCGACCGCCTTTGTCTCCCCAGTGGCGATGTTTACACATCACACCAGGTACTCATTTGAGGCCGAGTCGACCTAGGGGAGGCCCAGGACCGGCTCAGAAAATCGTCACCGTTGTTGGTCGTCAGCGCGAATCGAACTCAGGCCGCCGGGTTCGTGGTGCAGCGTGCTAACCGCTGCACCTCCACTCCCCACGCTGCTACACTATACACTACATTCTACACAACACTATACAGTATACACTACACCACGCTACACAAAACGTAGAGACCATTTCTCTCCCCCTCATTGCGACCACCACCCCCAGTGTAAACAAATGTACAAAGTCTCCCGTAGCCAAACGCTGCGGTGACCTCCGGTGAAGATTGTCACACTCCACGTTGCCATCGGCCGTGTGGCTCAGCCGAATCTCGCCAGGGGTACCGGACTTGGTGCATCTCCTGCGGTGCCAGGGAGGATCTGCCCCACCGGTACTTACACTGCCAGCGGCTCAAACTCAATGTTCCGTCTTTTGGGGGACATCTTCAGTAAACTGGGGGTGCCCTTCTACAGCAGCAACTTCGTATATGGGGTGGTGCCTTACCTGGCTAACAAGCGCCATGACCTCGCCAACTTCGCCTGTGCTCAGGCCAAGTTGGCGGTGTACAGAACGAGGAAGAAGACGCTGCAAGGTGACACTGACGGCTGCTCTGGGCTGCTTCCAGTGTTCAGGTTCCTGCTCAAGGCGCGGCTCCGGCTGGAGCACGCCACGTGACACAGCCACGTGTCGGTGATGTGCAGCGCGTCTTGTTCTAACGCTGGTGAGCCGGACAAGCCCCTCTCTGTACCAGCGTGGACGGCACCCCCCACGTGTTCACCTTCTGTAGCGCTCGCTCGTCACCGTGACGTGCGCGATGATGACCACCACCACCACCACGTGACTTTTATTTAGTGTTGTGCGCGGTGCATTTAGCGCCACAACACGTGGATGTACAGCGTTTGTTTTATTTGTGTTGCTGGTGACTTTGTGTATTTGTGTTGCTGGTGACTTTGTGTATTTGTGTTGCTGGTTACTTTGTGTATTTGTGTTACTGGTGACTTTGTGTTGTTTGTGTTGCTGGTGACTTTGTGTATTTGTGTTGCTGGTGACTTTGTGTATTTGTGTTGCTGGTGACTTTGTGTATTTGTGTTGCTGGTGACTTTGTGTATTTGTGTTGCTGGTGACTTTGTGTGTTTGTGTTGCTGGTGACTTTGTTTCATTTGTGTTGCTGGCGACTTTGTGTATTTGTGTTGCTGGTGACTTTGTGTTTCATATCGGCGTCAATAAAAGTTGTTTCAAAGTCAAGTGTCTGTCTCTCAATCTCTCTGTGTCTATCTCTCCATCTCTCTCCATCTATCTCTTGACGCCTCTCTGTCTAGCTCTCTCAGCCTATCTCTTGACCCCTCTCTGTTTTATCTATATCTCTGTGCATCTCTCGATACATCTCTCTCTCTCTGTCTAGCCAGTGGAGTTCCGCTCCAGTGAGCGGGAGCAAGGCACTTTTTCGAGGGGGTCTAGCTGCGCCTCTCCATCTTCCACCACGTTGGTGGTGGCGGAATCGTCACGGAGCAAGCCGGGGTTATCATCGCGTTCAACAATCGCGCTTCGTCAGCATCCGTTCTTGATTGGGGAAAGAACAACAACAATAACAACAACATAAACAACACCCCCCGACACATACAACAACGACAACAAAAACCACCCCCCCAGCACACACGCACACCGCTGTGGAAAGACCTTTAATGAAAATAGTTCCGTAGGCCATCCACAGAATTTGCCCTAACGTGGGTCCCCTTTTTACGTAGTTTTCTGCTCGCACAAAACAAACAAACACGCACACAACCCCGATAAGTTGCGCGTGTCTTTGTGTGCGCGTGTGTTTGTGTGTGTGCGTGTGTGTGTGTGCGTGTGTGTGTTTGTGTGCGTGCGTGTGTGTATTTGTGTGTGTGCGCGCGTGTGTATTTGTGTGTGTGCGTGTGTAGTGTGGTGTGTGTGCGTGCATTCATAGGTGCTCGCTAATAGCACTTGCCCCAACAGTGTGTTAAGGCTGCACGGGGGATCTTTGTCTTTGTCTGTGTGTGGGGGAGCGGTGGTGTAGTGGTTAGCGCTACGCTGCCGCTATGAACCCGGCGACCCAAGTTCGATTCCCGCTCAGGGCCAACAACGCCATCAGTGAGGATTATCTGAACCGGTTCTGGGCCTCCCCCTAGGTCGACTCAGCCTCAAATGAGTGCCTAGTGTGGTGTGTGGTAAACATCGCCACTGGGGAGACAAAGGCGGCCGGGCGTGGTGCTGGCCACCCACCCCCTCGTGTGACGTGCTGGCTTTCATAGACCTATGGATGATACACTGAGACTCATACTTACCAAGAGGCTCATAAACTTACATAGATACCCATAGACTTGCATAGAGACTCACAGACTTACATAGAGACTCACAGACTTACATATAAACTCACAGACTTACATAGAGACTCACAGACTTACATAGAGACCCACAGACTTACATAGAGACTCACAGACGTCCATAGACTCACAGACTTACATAGACTCACAGACTTACATAGAGACTCACAGACTTACATAGAGACCCACAGACTTACATAGAGACTTCCATAGAGGCCCACAGACTTCCATGAGACTCACAGACTTACATAGAGACCCACAGATTACATAGAGACTCACAGACTTACATAGAGACCCACAGACTTACATTGAGACTCACAGACTTACATAGAGACCCACAGACTTACATAGAGACCCACACACTTACATAGAGACCCACACACTTACATAGAGACCCGTAGACTTACATAGAGACACATAGACTTACAGTGAGGGAAAAAAGTAATTGATCCCCTGCTGATTTTGTACGTTTGCTCACTGACAAAGAAATGATCAGTCTATAATTTTAATGGTAGGTTTATTTGAACAATGAGAGACAGAATAACAACAAAAAAAACAGAAAAACGCATGTCAAAATGTTATAAATTGATTTGCATATTAATGAGGGAAATAAGTATTTGACCCCTCTGCAAAACATGACTTAGTACTTGGTGGCAACACCCTTGTTGGCAATCACAGAGGTCAGACGTTTCTTGTAGTTGGCCACCAGGTTTGCACACATCTCAGGAGGGATTTTGTCCCACTCCTCTTTGCAGATCTTCTCCAAGTCATTAAGGTTTCGAGGCTGACGTTTGGCAACTCGAACCTTCAGCTCCCTCCACAGATTTTCTATGGGATTAAGTTCTGGAGACTGGCTAGGCCACTCCAGGACCTTAATGTGCTTCTTCTTGAGCCACTCCTTTGTTGCCTTGGCCGTGTGTTTTGGGTCATTGTCATGCTAGAATACCCATCCACGACCCATTTTCAATGCCCTGGCTGAGCGAAGGAGGTTCTCACCCAAGATTTGACGGTACATGGCCCCGTCCATCGTCCCTTTGATGCGGTGAAGTTGTCCTGTCCCCTTAGCAGCAAACACCCCCAAAGCATAATGTTTCCACCTCCATGTTTGACGGTAGGGATGGTGTTCTTGGAGTCATAGGCAGCATTCCTCCTCCTCCAAACACGGCGAGTTGAGTTGATGCCAAAGAGCTCCATTTTGGTCTCATCTGACCACAACACTTTCACCCAGTTGTCCTCTGAATCATTCAGATGTTCATTGGCAAACTTCAGACGGGCATGTATATGTGCTTTCTTGAGCAGGGGGACCTTGCGGGCGCTGCAGGATTTCAGTCCTTCACGGCGTAGTGTGTTACCAATTGTTTTCTTAGTGACTATGGTCCCAGCTGCCTTGAGATCATTGACAAGATCCTCCCGTGTAGTTCTGGGCTGATTCCTCACCGTTCTCATGATCATTGCAACTCCACGAGGTGAGATCTTGCATGGAGCCCCAGGCCGAGGGAGATTGACAATTCTTTTGTGCTTCTTCCATTTGCGAATAATCGCACCAAATGTTGTCACCTTCTCACCAAGCTGCTTGGCAATGGTCTTGTAGCCCATTCCAGCCTTGTGTAGGTCTACAATCTTGTCCCTGACATCCTTGGAGAGCTCTCTGGTCTTGGCCATGGCGGAGAGTTTGGAATCTGATTGATTGCTTCTGTGGACAGGTGTCTTTTATACAAGCTGAGATTAGGAGCACTCCCTTTAAGAGTGTGCTCCTAATCTCAGCTCGTTACCTGTATAAAAGACACCTGGGAGCCAGAAATCTTTCTGATTGAGAGGGGGTCAAATACTTATTTCCCTCATTAAAATGCAAATCAATTTATAACATTTTTGACATGCGTATTTCTGGATTTTCTTGTTGTTATTCTGTCTCTCACTGTTCAAATTAACCTACCATTAAAATAATAGACTGATAATTTCTTTGTCAGTGGTCAAACGTACAAAATCAGCAGTGGATCAAATATATTTTTCCCTCACTGTACATAGAGACACATAGACTTACATAGAGACCCACAGACATACATAGAGACTCACAGACTTACATAGAGACCCATAGACCTACATTAAATAGAGAACCAAAGACTTACATAGAGTCCCACAGACTTACACGGAGACCCATAGACCTACAGTAAACAGATACCCATATATTTACACAGAGACCCACAGACCAATGCCGCAGCGTTGGCAGTGATTCACATGACATTTTTTTAAACATAAACTAAACACGTCCAACGTTGCGGGCCACAGTCCTTCTTGATGTGCGAGTGACGATCACGTTGCGTGTACTTAATTACGCGTCTTGAGTTCATTCCTTCGCAGATGTAAGTTGTGAAATTTCCAAAGGGGGATAAATTGTGCCATCGAAAAAACAATGAAATTCAAGGACAGTGCCAATATTATTATCAGAGTTGTCTTTTTTGTTTGCATTTTGACTGCTTGTGTTGTGGTTATTGCAAACATGATGCCTTGAATAAAGGTGTCAGTTTTTGTGCCAGTTAAAAGGGTAAAACCTATTTCTATATCTTGTTAACGGCAAAGGAGGTCTCATAATGTTAATGCTCACCCCGAGCCCTCAATACTCTGATAGTGCGCTGTTTTTGAGTTGTACGCCTTTTGGCGTCTTCTGGTCCAACACCAGTGGAGACTAGGCTCTAAGAAAAGCCGTCTCGGGTGTGGAACAATACACTTCAAGGACAGTGCATATTATTATCAGAGTTGTCTTTTTTGTTTGCATTTTGACTGCTTGTGTTGTGGTTATTGCAAACATGATGCCTTGAATAAAGGTGTCAGTTTTTGTGCCAATTTAAAGGGTAAAACCTATTACTAAAACAATGAAAGTTAGATTTAAAATGTGCAACCAGCTCTCGCATTATTACGTTCATTAGAGTTACCCATTAATGCTAAATTGGTACATCTTGGGATAATTGCGCAATGTATTTTTCAGTGTGATTATGATTAATATCATCATAGTAATCATTATTTTTTTAATCAGCACGTGTTTATACATATTTTAAGTTTACTATATAGCAACAACTGAGCTCCACTGAGCTTTGTAGATATTTTTTTCAGAAGCTGGCCATGGCTATCACAAATGATAGCAAACTCAACAAAAGTGGCTAATATCATCATCATCGTGCGGAAATTTAAAGTCGCAGCCAAATGCTCCTAGGAACGCTTCGTGTTTCTAATTGTGGAGGGGTAAACCAGATGGCCCGGAGAAAAAAAAACATTTCATGGGGAGAGAGACAGAGAGACGCAGACTCCAAATATACAGCAGCAACAGCAGACGTTGTCAGGGTCGGGATCGCTCCCACGACCTCCTGTATACCAGGCGAGGTAGTCAACATCTCCTAGCCACCGTGATGATGATGAGAGAGAGAGACGCAGACTCCAAATATACAGCAGCAGGCGTCGTCAGGATCGGGATCGCTCCCACGACCTCCTGTAGACCAGGCGAGGTAGTCAACATCTCATAGCCACAGTGATGGTGATGATGAGAGAGAGAGACGTAGACTCCAAATATACAGCAGCAGCAGCAGGCATCGTCAGGGTCGGGATCGAACCCACGAGCTCCTGTACACTAGGCGAGGTAGTTAACATCTCCTAGCCACCGTGATGATGATGAGAGAGAGACGCAGACTCCAAATATACAGCAGCAGGCGTCGTCAGGATCGGGATCGCTCCCACGACCTCCTGTAGACCAGGCGAGGTAGTCAACATCTCATAGCCAGAGTGATGGTGATGAGAGAGAGAGAGAGACTCAGACTCCAAATTAACAGCAGCAGCAGGCATCGCCAGGGTCGGGATCGCTCCCACGACCTCCTGTACACTAGGCGAGGTAGTTAACATATCCTAGCCACCGTGATGATGATGATGATGATAGAGAGAGAGAGAGACGCAGACTCCAAATATACAGCAGCAGCAGCAGGCGTCGTCAGGGTTGGGATCGCTCCCACGACCTCCTGTAAACCAGGCGAGGTAGTCAACATCTCATAGCCAGAGTGATGGTGATGAGAGAGAGAGAGAGACTCAGACTCCAAATTAACAGCAGCAGCAGGCATCGCCAGGGTCGGGATCGCTCCCACGACCTCCTGTATACCAGGCGAGGTAGTCAACATCTCCTAGCCACCGTGATGATGATGATGTGAGACAGACACAGCAAAATCCAAATATACAGCAGGGTCGGGATGGAACCCACGACCTCCTGTCCACCAGGCGAGGTAGTTAACATCTCACCACTGTGACATTCCTGTATATATGCTCAATATATTATATATCTGCAGGGCGAGTGATTGGCTGTCAGAAACGTGGATGTATACGTCAATAAATGTCATCATTCGCTCGTTCGTCACACGCATTTTTTCTTCTTCTTCATATTGAGCATTACACACTGTAGCCGGGACAGGTAACGCCGATGGTGGTGAGTGGTGGTGGCGTTACTCTTCAGCGGTGATGGTGGTCTTACTCATCAGTACTAGATTGGAAACTCACGTCTTTAGAACTGCTCATTGTGATTGTTGTTGTTGTGCGTTTGTTGTCCTTCCCCCGCACCTACGATGAGCACGTAGGGTGCGAAAGAAGTTCAACACACACACACACACACACGTGCGCAGTTCAATGTTAGTGCGACATCTAATAGGGCGCGACATCATGACAGGTAGCCACGTGTAGCAGCGTATTCGTCATCATCACCACCATCATCATCACAGCCATCACTACCATCACCACCACCATCAATCATCATCATCATCATCACCGCCACCAACATCATCATCACCACCATCACCACCGCCAGCACCACCAACATCATCATCACAGCCATCACTACCACCACCACCATTATCAATCATCATCATCACCGCCACCATCATCATCACAGCTATCACTACCATCACCACCACCACCACCATCATCAATCATCACCGCCACCAACATCATCATCACCGCCACCAACATCATCATCACCACCGCCAGCACCACCACCATCATCAATCATCATCATCATCATCACCATCACCACCATCACCACCATCACCACCATCACCACCGCCAGCACCACCACCATCATCATCACAGCCATCACTACTATCACCACCACCACCACCACCATCAATCATCATCATCATCATCACCGCCACCATCATCATCGTCACCACCGCCAGCACCGCCACCATCATCATCACAGCCATCACTTCCATCACCACCACCACCATCATCACCGCCATCATCATTACCACCATCACCACCGCCAGCACCGCCATCATCATCAGAGCCATCACTACCATCACTGCCAACATCATTGCCACTATCACCACCAGCATCACCACTATCACCACCATCTTCATCATCATCACCACTTTCACCACCACCACCGCCACCGCCACCATCATCATCACCACCGCCAGCACCGCCACCATCATCATCATCACCGCCATCATCATCACCACCATCATCATCACCGCCTTCACCATCACCACCGCAACCATCATCATCATCATCACCGCCATCACCACGATCACCATCGACACCGCCACCACCACCATCAGCATCGACACCGCCACCACCACCATCATCATCATCACCGCCTTCACCATCACCACGATCACCATCATCATCACCGCCATCACCACCGCCACCATCACCACCGCCACCCTCATCACCACCGCCACCCTCATCATCATCATCACCATCACCACGATCACCATCGACACCGCCATCACCACGATCACCATCGACACCGCCACCACCACCATCATCATCATCACCGCCTTCACCATCACCACGATCACCATCATCATCACCGCCATCACCACCGCCACCATCACCACCGCCACCCTCATCACCACCGCCACCCTCATCATCATCATCATCACCATCACCACGATCACCATCGACACCGCCATCACCACCGCCACCCTCATCACCACCGCCACCCTCATCACCATCACCACCATCACCACCGCCACCATCATCATCACCACCATCACCATCACCACCGCCACCATCATCATCACCATCACCACGATCGTCACCGACACCGCCACCAGCACCTCCTTCACCACGTGCGTTGAACTTCTTACCGCACCGCACGTAGCCGACCGTGCTACATCGGAGGTGCGCTTGAAGGAAAACAAACTAACACACAACAACAACAACGACAATAGCAAGAAGCAGTTCTAAAGTAACGAGTTTTCAACCTTTCGCTGGAGAAGGCGTAACACGCACACGTGTGAGGAATCAGATAACGGTGTTACTTGGCACGGTTAACGGGACGGCCGAGGAAGAGCTTCACAGCTCATCGGATTCCTCCGGTTACGAGCGAATACTCTGATCGTGATGCCGCTGTGAAGCGTTCACAAAGTCACGGATCGTAACGACAACACGCGAGCTGAAAGTTAACTTATCTCATTAACCGTTAATTATTCATTGTTTATTGAACGGGGCGGAGAATATTCGTCCTTATTAATGTTCATGAGCGCGGTGGGCGAAGTCGACACCCCCACCCCCACCCTCACCCCACCCCCACCCCCCACCCCACCCCCCACCCCACCCCCACCCCCACCCCACCACCCCCACCCTCACCCCACCCCCACCCCCACCCCCACCTCACCCCCACCCCCACCTCACCCCCACCCCCACCCCCACCCCCACCCCCACCCCCACCCCCACCCCCACCCCACCCCCACCCCACCCCCACCCCCACCCCACCCCCACCCCACCCCCACCCCACCCCCACCCCACCCCCACCCCACCCCCACCTCACCCCCACCCCCACCTCACCCCCACCCCCACCCCCACCCCCACCCCACCCCCACCCCCACCCCACCCCCACCCCACCCCCACCCCACCCCCACCCCACCCCCACCCCACCCCCACCCCAACCCACCCCCACACCACCCCACCCCCACCCCCACCCCACCCCACCCCACCCCCACCCCACCCCACCCCCACCCCACCCCCACCCCCACCCCACCCCCACCCCCACCCCACCCCACCCCACCCCCACCCCCACCCCACCCCCACACCACCCCCACCCCCACGCCACCCCACCCCCACCCCACCCCCACCCCACCCCACCCCCACCCCACCCCCACCCCACCCCACCCCCACCCCACCCCCACCCCACCCCCACCCCCACCCCACCCCACCCCCACCCCACCCCCACCCCACCCCACCCCCACACCACCCCCACCCCCACGCCACCCCACCCCACCCCCACCCCCACCCCACCCCCACACCACCCCCACCCCCACGCCACCCCACCCCCACCCCACCCCCACCCCACCCCCACCCCACCCCCACCCCACCCCCACCCCACCCCCACCCCACCCCCACCCCACCCCCACCTCACCCCCACCCCACCCACACCACACCCCCACCACACCCCACCCCCACCCCACCCCCACCCCCACGCCACCCCACCCCCACCCCACCCCCACCCCACCCCACCCCCACCCCACCCCCACCCCACCCCACCCCCACCCCACCCCCACCCCACCCCCACCCCCACCCCACCCCACCCCCACCCCACCCCCACCCCACCCCCACCCCACCCCCACTCCACCCCCACCCCACCCCCACCCCCACCCCGTTTCGACTGCGATACAAGCAATCATCATCAGGTGTGAAAACCACAACAAAAATTTTTTCAAATTTTTAAAATTTTAACATTTTTCAAATTTTCAAATTTTCTTGCCGTGGTTTTCACACCTGATGATGATTGCTTGTGTCGCAGTCGAAACGTCGTGAGAATTTTATTGTTTTATATTTTTATTATTTTATTGTCTCCCTTCTACGTGGTGGTGACTTTACTGAAAGAACCAAGAATATGAATCCCTGCAGTCAAATTTTTTCAAATTTTCAAAATTTTTTGCTGTGGTTTTCACACTTGATGATGATTGCTTGTGTTGCAGTCGAAACGTCGTGAGAATTTTATTGCTTTATATTTTTATTATTTTATTGTCTCCCTTCTACGTGGTGGTGACTTTACTGAAAGAACCAAGAATATGAATCCCTGCAGTCAAATTTTTTCAAATTTTCAAAAATTTTTGCTGTGGTTTTCACACTTGATGATGATTGCTTGTGTTGCAGTCGAAACGTCGTGAGAATTGTATTGCTTTATATTTTTATTATTTTATTGTCTCCCTTCTACGTGGTGGTGACTTTACCGAAAGAACCAAGAATATGAATCCCTGCATGAATCCCTGCAGTCAAATTTTTCAAATTTTCAATTTTTTTTGCTGTTGTTTTCACACCTGATGATGATTGCTTGTGTCGCAGTCGAAACGTGGTGAGAATTTTATTGTTTTATATTTTTATTATTTTATTGTCTCCCTTCTACGTGGTGGTGACTTTACCGAAATAATCAAGAATACGAGGGCGATATTCTTTGGTTCTTTCGGTAAAGTAACGCAGATGATAAAGAATGAAAGCGTTCGTGACTGCATAGAATTACTCATTGGTTTTTTTCGCTAAAGTCACGTGTGTAGAAATACACACGTGACGTTTACCGACAAAAAAAACGAATGACTAACGCAGAGCGATGTTACATTAACATCGGCTGCCCCGCCCATGCAGCTGACGACGCACTTGGCCTACGCCTATTTTAAACCTTTATGAACAGTTTGCCTTTATGATGATCGTTTATGTTGCGATCGAAACGTCGTGGTTTTTGTTTCCATTTTATTTTCATTATTTACATTTGTATTCACTTTGTTATTATTATTATTTTTTCTATCTACGTGACTTTTCCGAAAGAAGCAAAGAGTACGAATTCCTGCAGCCGCGAAAGTTTTAGGTCGCGATATTAACGCTAATGAATGTTAACTGTGGCACCGCTCATGAATATGAACGAGGGCGGAGCTCATGAATATTCATAAAACCGCTGCAGTTGGGTGGACGTCTGGCGAACCTACCGCCAAAGAGCTTCTTAGCTCATCGGATTCCTGCAGCCCGAATTAAAGTTTCTGGTTCCGGGGGCCCGTGGCTGTTCGTTTCATTGAGGCCCTGCTCTTAATGTTTGCCGGTAACCTTTGCTGTGGTCTCAGATTGCTTCGCTCCGTTGAATTTTTTTTCCCATGCCTGCTCTTGATAAATCGGACTTATCAAAAACGTATTCAATGATTTATATTTAGGGATTTGCTTACCCATTTTGTTTTCCATGATTTGCGCTCCTACCGTGATTTTTTTTGGTATTGTTTGTTGTTATAAAAAAATAAATAGCACCCATAAACTACGTTGAATTATTTTTTTTTACCCTGGTAAGGCTACACCGAGCTCAGTAGCTCTTGTTTCAGAAGCGAACCTGGCCATCAACAAATTATATCTGCTCAGCAAAATGTGTGGCTTCATCATCCTTGCATGGAAATGTATGGTGGCAGCCAAATAGTCTATAAAGGAAACTATTTTTTTTTATTTTACCAGGTAAGACCTCACTGAGATAAGCATCTCACATTTCAGAAGCCACCTTTGCTATCAACAAATGGTAGCTGCTCTACGAAATTTGTAACTTCATCATCACCATCATCGTCGCGGAAATTATACAGTGGCCAATTACTCTAAATGCACGTTGGTCACCGGCACCACACACGGCCGCCTTTGTCTCCCCCAGTGGCGACCGTCAACGACACAGCCCGTGACACAGGTCGTTACGGTTAGCGTCTTGCTAACGGCTACTCCATCCCACACACAAAAACAAAGTGATGCTACAGGCTACACACGGCGGGAGGGATATTTGTATTTGCGTGGATGTGCATGGGAAGAACAACAATCTAAACACAGCAAGCAGTTCGAAAGAAATAAGTTTCCAATCTAGCATCGTGGTGTAGTCGAGTGCAGTGTAGTGCATGGTGTAGTAGCGTAGTGTGCGGTGTAGTGTGTAGTGTATAGTAAGAGTGTATAGTGATGGTGTCGGTGGCGGTGTGTGGCTCTGGTAGTGTGATGGTGGTGGTTGCCTGCTTTTGATGTGTGTGTAGTTTGCAGTAAGCGGTGGGGCAGCGGTTAGCGCTACGCTTGCGCTACGAACCCGGCGACTCGGGTTCTATTCCCGCTCACGGCCAACACCGGTGACGATTATCTGCACCGGAACATGGGCCTCCCATAGGTCGACTCAGCCTCAATTGAGTACCTGGTCTGGTGTGTAGTGAACATCGCCACTAGGAAGACGAAGGCAGCCGTGCGTGGTGCTGGCCACCGACCCCCTCGTGTGCTGTTCCGGCCTTCATAGGTGATACTCTCTAACAATCTGCTAAGGCTATATGGGGGATCTTTGTCTTTGCATCTCGGGCGTGAATGGCAAAAGGGCGCATTGCACGAATAATTTAGGCCCCTGTCAAAGTCTTGCTCTCGTTTGACACCCCGCAGGACAAGGACGACATCACTCAGAATTAACGTTAAAGAGAGACAAAGAACACGTCTTAATTATACATATTGACGGCATACACAGACAGAAAGAGCACGGCCTCACCACTCGAATATCAACGTTGAGTTCACCTTGATAGAGAAGGTTTCCTATCTGGGGACCACAATGCCCAAAGGCGCAGCTTCTGAAATTGCTTCATCTCGACACCTGCTGGTGAGAAGAGGTTTCTCACACTCGAGCTGTGATGTTGGTGGGTGGTGGTGATGATGGTGATAGCGATGGTTTGTGATGAAGGTGGTGGTGTTGGTGGTGGTGATGGTGGTGGTGTTCGTGGTGTTGGTGGTGGTGATTGTGTTGGTTCTGGAAACGGTGATGGTGATGGTGTTGGTGGTGGTGATTGTGTTGGTTCTAGAAACGGTGAGGGTGATGGTGGTGGTGTTGGTAGTGTTAGTGATGGTGTTGGTGTTAGTGGTAATGGTGGTGGTGATGGTGATAGTGATGGTGGTGATGATGGTGGCTGTCTGTAGTAATCCAGAGCTGTGGAGGCAGCATCATCGAGGGTTGGTAGAGCACTCACAGACGGGCTGTGAAACTCCCTTCCCGACACGTGGGTGGGTGTCGAGGAGGAGCAGTAACCCCTGGCTCTGCCAGGATGAGGCGGAAGTACATCGAAGTGCGTTCTGATATCGATGCATCTCTGGTATTCTACTATCGATGGCATCTCTGGTATTCTACTATCGATACATCACTGGCATTCTACTATCGATGTATGTCTGGAATTCTACTATCGATGCATCTCTGGTATTCTACTATCGATGCATCTCTGGTATTCTACTATCGATGCATATCTGGTATTTTACTATCGATGCATCTCTGGTATTCTACTTTCGATGCATCTCTGGTATTGTACTATCGATGCATTTCTGGTATTCTTCTATCGATGCATCTCTGGTATGCTACTATCGATGTATCTCTGGTATTCTACTATCGATGCATCTCTGGTATTCAACTATCGATGCATCTCTGGTATTCTACTATCGATGCATCTCTGGTATTCTACTATCGATGCATCTCTGGTATTCTACTATCGATGCATCTCTGGTATTCTTCTTACGATGCATCTCTGGTATTCTACTATCGATGTATCTCTGGTATTCTACTATCGATGCATCTCTGGTATTCTACTATCGATGCATCTCTGGTATTCTACTATTGATGTATCTCTGGTATTCTACTAATGATGCATCTTTGGTATTCTACTATCAATGTATCTCTGGTATTCTACTATCGATGTATCTCTGGTATTCTACTATCGATGCATCTCTGGTATTCTACTATTGATGTATCTCTGGTATTCTACTATCGATACATCTCTGGTATTTTACTATCGATGCATCTCTGGTATTCTACTATCGATGCATCTCTGGTATTCTACTATCGATGCATCTCTGGTATTCTTCTATCGATGCATCTCTGGTATTTTACTATCGATGCATCTCTGGTATTCTACTATCGATGCATCTCTGGTATTCTACTATCGATGTATCTCTGGTATTCTACTATCGAAGCATCTCTGGTATTCTACTATCGATGCATCTCTGGCATTCTACTATAGATGCATCTCTGGTATTCTACTATCGATACATCTCTGGTATTCTACTATCGATGCATCTCTGGTATTCTACTATCGATGCATCTCTGGTATTCTTCTATAGATGTATCTCTGGCATTCTACTATCGATGCATATTTGGTATTCTACTATCGATGCATCTCTGGTATTCTACTATCGATGCATCTCTGGTATTCTACTATCGATGCATCTCTGGTATTCTACTATCGATGCATCTCTGGTATTCTACTATCGATGCATCTCTGATATTCTACTATCGATGCATCTCTGGTATTCTTCTATCGATGCATCTCTGGTATTCTACAATCGATGTATCTCTGGTATTCTACTATCGATGCATCTCTGGTATTCTACTATCGATGCATCTCTGGTATTCTACTATTGATGCATCTCTGGTATTCTTCTTACGATGCATCTCTGGTATTTTACTATCAATGTATCTCTGGTATTCTACTATCGAAGCATCTCCGGTATTCTACTATCGATGCATCTCTGGTATTCTACTATCGATGTATCTCTGGTATTCTACTAACGATGCATCTCTGGTATTCTACTATCGATACATCTCTGGTATTCTACTATCGATACATCTCTGGTATTCTACTATCGATGCATCTCTGGTATTCTACTATTGATGTATCTCTGGTATTCTACTATCGATACATCTCTGGTATTTTACTATCGATGCATCTCTGGTATTCTACTATCGATGCATCTCTGGTATTCTACTATCGATGCATCTCTGGTATTCTTCTATCGATGCATCTCTGGTATTTTACTATCGATGCATCTCTGGTATTCTACTATCGATGCATCTCTGGTATTCTACTATCGATGCATCTCTGGTATTATACTATCGAAGCATCTCTGGTATTCTACTATCGATGCATCTCTGGCATTCTACTATAGATGCATCTCTGGTACTCTACTATCGATACATCTCTGGTATTCTACTATCGATGCATCTCTGCTATTCTACTATCGATGCATCTCTGGTATTCTACTATCGATGCATCTCTGGTATTCTACTATCGATGCATTTCTGGTATTTTACTATCGATGCATCTTTGGTATTCTACTATCGATGCATCTTTGGTATTCTACTATAGATGCATCTCTGGTATTCTACTATCGATGCATCTCTGGTATTTTTCTATCGATGCATCTCTGGCATTCTACTATTGATGTATCTCTGGTATTCTACTATCGATGCATCTCTGGTATTCTACTATCGATGCATCTCTGGTATTCTTCTATCGATGCATCTCTGGTATTTTACTAAAGATGCATCTCTGGTATTCTACTATCGATACATCTCTGGTATTCTACTATCGATGCATCTCTGGCATTCTACTATAGATGCATCTCTGGTATTCTACTATCGATGCATCTCTGGTATTCTACTATCGATGCATCTCTGGTATTCTACCATCGATGCATCTCTGGTATTCTACTATCGATGCATCTCTGATATTCAACTATCGATGCATCTCTGGTATTCTACTATCGATGCATCTCTGGTATTCTACTATCGATGCATCTCTGGTATTCTACTATCGATACATCTCTGGTATTCTACTATCGATGCATCTCTGGTATTCTACTAACGATGCATCTATGGTATTCTACTATCGATGTATCTCTGGTATTCTACTATTGATACATCTCTGGTATTCTACTATCGATGCATCTCTGGTATTCTACTAACGATGCATCTCTGGTATTCTACTATCGATGTATCTCTGGTATTCTACTATCGATGCATCTCTGGTGTTCTACCATCGATGCATCTCTGGTATTCTACTATCGATGCATCTCATGTATTCTACTATCGATACATCTCTGGTATTCTATTATAGATGCATCTCTGGTATTCTACTATCGATATATCTCTGGTATTCTACTATCGATGCATCTCTGGTATTCTACTATCGATGATTCTCTGGTATTCTACTATTAAAGCATCTCTGGTATTCTACTATCGATTATATCTCTGGTATTCTACTATAGAAGCATCACTGGTATTCTACTATAGATTACATCTCTGGTACTATGCTATCGATGCATCTCTGGTATTCTACTATCGATGTATCTCTGGTATTCTTCTATCGATGCATCTCAGGTATTCTACTATCGATGCATCTCTGGTATTCTACTATCGATTAATCTCTGGTATTCTACTATCGATGCATCTCTGGTAATCTACTATAGATGCATCTCTGGTATTCTACTATAGATGCATCTCTGGTATTCTACTATTAAAGCATCTCTGGTATTCTACTATCGATTACATCTCTGGTATTCTACGATCGATGCATCTCTGGTATTCTACTATAGATTACATCTCTGGTATTCTACTATCGATGCATCTCTGGTATTCTACTATAGATTACATCTCTGGTATTCTACTATCGATGCATCTCTGGTATTCTACTATAGATTTCATCTCCGGTATTCTACTATCGATGCATCTCTGGTATTCTACTATCGATGCATCTCATGTATTCTACTATCGATACATCTCTGGTATTCTACTATAGATGCATCTCTGGTATTCTACTATCGATATATCCCTGGTATTCTACTATCGATGCATCTCTGGTATTCTACTATCGATGATTCTCTGGTATTCTACTATTAAAGCATCTCTAGTATTCTACTATCGATTATATCTCTGGTATTCTACTATAGAAGCATCTCTGGTATTCTACTATAGATTACATCTCTGGTATTATGCTATCGATGCATCTCTGGTATTCTACTATCGATGTATCTCTGGTATTTTTCTATCGATGCATCTCAGGTATTCTACTATCGATGCATCTCTGGTATTCTACTATCGATTCATCTCTGGTATTCTACTATCGATGCATCTCTGATATTCTACTATAGATGCATCTCTGGTATTCTACTATAGATGCATCTCTGGTATTCTACTATTAAAGCATCTCTGGTATTCTACTATCGATTACATCTCTGGTATTCTACTATCGATGCATCTCTGGTATTCTACTATAGATTACATCTCTGGTAACCTACTATCGATGCATCTCTGGTATTCTACTATAGATTACATCTCTGGTATTCTACTATCGATGCATCTCTGGTATTCTACTATAGATTTCATCTCCGGTATTCTACTATCGATGCATCTCTGGTATTCTACTATCGAAGCAACTCTGGTATTCTACTATCGATGCATCTCTGGTATTCTACTATCGATGCATCTCTGGTATTCTACTATCGATGCATCTCTGGTATTCTACTATCGATGCATCTCTGGTATTCTACTTTCGATGCATCTCTGGTATTCTACTATCGATGCATCTCTGGTATTCTACTATCGATGCATCTCTGGTATTCTGCTATAGATTTCATCTCCGGTATTCTACTATTGATGCATCTCTGGTATTCTACTATCGATGCATCTCTGGTATTCTACTATCGATTCATCTCTGGTATTCTACTATCGATGCATCTCTGGTATTCTACTATAGATGCATCTCTGGTATTCTACTATAGATGCATCTCTGGTATTCTACTATTAAAGCATCTCTGGTATTCTACTATCGATTACATCTCTGGTATTCTACTATCGATGCATCTCTGGTATTCTACTATAGATTACATCTCTGGTATTCTACTATCGATGCATCTCTGGTAATCTACTATAGATTACATCTCTGGTATTCTACTATCGATGCATCTCTGGTATTCTACTATAGATTTCATCTCTGGTATTCTACTATCGATGCATCTCTGGTATTCTACTATCGAAGCAACTCTAGTATTCTACTATCGATGCATCTCTGGTATTCTACCATCGATGCATCTCTGGTATTCTACTATCGATGCATCTCTGGTATTCTACTATCGATGCATCTCTGGTATTCTACTATCGATGCATCTCTGGTATTCTACTATCGATGCATCTCTGGTATTTTACTATCGATGCATCTCTGGTATTCTACTATCGATGCATCTCTGGTATTCTACTATCGATGCATCTCTGGTATTCTACTATCGATGCATCTCTGGTATTTTACTAAAGATGCATCTCTGGTATTCTACTATCGATACATCTCTGGTATTCTACTATCGATGCATCTCTGGCATTCTACTATAGATGCATCTCTGGTATTCTACTATCGATGCATCTCTGGTATTCTACTATCGATGCATCTCTGGTATTCTACTATCGATGCATCTCTGGTATTCTACTATCGATGCATCTCTGATATTCAACTATCGATGCATCTCTGGTATTCTACTATCGATGCATCTCTGGTATTCTACTATCGATGCATCTCTGGTATTCTACTATCGATACATCTCTGGTATTCTACTATCGATGCATCTCTGGTATTCTACTAACGATGCATCTCTGGTATTCTACTATCGATGCATCTCTGGTATTCTACTATCGATGCATCTCTGGTGTTCTACTAGCGATGCATCTCTGGTATTCTACTATCGATGCATCTCATGCATTCTACTATCGATACATCTCTGGTATTCTACTATAGATGCATCTCTGGTATTCTACTGTCGATATATCTCTGGTATTCTACTATCGATGCATCTCTGGTATTCTACTATCGATGATTCTCTGGTATTCTACTATTAAAGCATCTCTGGTATTCTACTATCGATTATATCTCTGGTATTCTACTATAGAAGCATCTCTGGTATTCTACTATAGATTACATCTCTGGTATTATGCTATCGATGCATCTCTGGTATTCTACTATCGATGTATCTCTGGTATTCTTCTATCGATGCATCTCAGGTATTCTACTATCGATGCATCTCTGGTATTCTACTATCGATTCATCTCTGGTATTCTACTATCGATGCATCTCTGGTATTCTACTATAGATGCATCTCTGGTATTCTACTATAGATGCATCTCTGGTATTCTACTATTAAAGCATCTCTGGTATTCTACTATCGATTACATCTCTGGTATTCTATCGATGCATCTCTGGTATTCTACTATAGATTACATCTCTGGTATTCTACTATCGATGCATCTCTGGTATTCTACTATAGATTACATCTCTGGTATTCTACTATCGATGCATCTCTGGTATTCTACTATAGATTTCATCTTCGGTATTCTACTATCGATGCATCTCTGGTATTCTACTATCGAAGCAACTCTGGTATTCTACTATCGATGCATCTCTGGTATTCTACTATCGATGCATCTCTGGTATTCTACTATCGATGCATCTCTGATATTCTACTATCGATGCATCTCTGGTATTCTACTATCGATGCATCTCTGGTATTCTACTATCGATGCATTTCTGCTATTCTACTATCGACGCATCTCTTGTATTCTACTATTGATGCATCTCTGTTATTCTACTATCGATGCATCTCTGTTATTCTCCTATCGATGCATCTCTGGTATTCTACTATTGATGCATCTCTGGTATTCTACTATTAAAGCATCTCTGGTATTCTACTATCGATTACATCTCTGGTATTCTACTATCGATGCATCTCTGGTATTCTACTATAGATTACATCTCTGGTATTCTACTATCGATGCATCTCTGGTATTCTACTATAGATTACATCTCTGGTATTCTACTATCGATGCATCTCTGGTATTCTACTATAGATTTCATCTCCGGTATTCTACTATCGATGCATCTCTGGTATTCTACTATCGAAGCAACTCTGGTATTCTACTATCGATGCATCTCTGGTATTCTACTATCGATGCATCTCTGGTATTCTACTATCGATGCATCTCTGGTATTCTACTATCGATGCATCTCTGGTATTCTACTATCGATGCATTTCTGCTATTCTACTATCGACGCATCTCTCGTATTCTACTATTGATGCATCTCTGTTATTCTACTATCGATGCATCTCTGGTATTCTACTATTGATGCATCTCTGGTATTCTACTATCGATGTATCTCTGATATTCAACTATCGATGCATCTCTGGTATTCTACTATCGAAGCATCTCTGGTATTCTGCTATCGATGTATCTCTGGTATTCTACTATCGATGCATCTCTGGTATTCTACTATCGAAGCATCTCTGGTATTCTACTATAGATGTATCTCTGGTATTCTACTATCGATGCATCTCTGGTATTCTACTATCGATGCATCGCTGGTATTCTACTATCGATGCATCTCTGGTATTCTACTATCGATGATTCTCTGGCATTATACTATCGATTCATCTCTGGTATTCTACTATCGATGCATCTCTGGTATTCTACTATCGATGCATCTCTGATATTCTACTATCGATGCATCTCTGGTATTCTACTATCGATGCATCTCTGGTATTCTACTATAGATGTATCTCTGGTATTCAACTATCGATGCATCTCTGGTATTCTACTATCGATGCATCTCTGGTATTCTACTATCGATGATTCTCTGGCATTCTACTATCGATGCATCTCTGGTATTCTACTATCGATGCATCTCTGGTATTCTACTATCGATGCATTTCTGCTATTCTACTATCGACGCATCTCTTGTATTCTACTATTGATGCATCTCTGGTATTCTACTTTTAAAGCATCTCTGGTATTCTACTATCGATTACATCTCTGGTATTCTACTATCGATGCATCTCTGGTATTCTACTATAGATTACATCTCTGGTATTCTACTATCGATGCATCTCTGGTATTCTCCTATAGATTACATCTCTGGTATTCTACTATCGATGCATCTCTGGTATTCTACTATAGATTTCATCTCCGGTATTCTACTATCGATGCATCTCTGGTATTCTACTATCGAAGCAACTCTGGTATTCTACTATCGATGCATCTCTGGTATTCTACTCTCGATGCATCTCTGGTATTCTACTATCGATGCATCTCTGGTATTCTACTATCGATGCATCTCTGGTATTCTACTATCGATGCATTTCTGCTATTCTACTATCGACGCATCTCTCGTATTCTACTATTGATGCATCTCTGTTATTCTACTATCGATGCATCTCTGGTATTCTACTATTGATGCATCTCTGGTATTCTACTATCGATGTATCTCTGATATTCAACTATCGATGCATCTCTGGTATTCTACTATCGAAGCATCTCTGGTATTCTGCTATCGATGTATCTCTGGTATTCTACTATCGATGCATCTCTGGTATTCTACTATCGAAGCATCTCTGGTATTCTACTATAGATGTATCTCTGGTATTCTACTATCGATGCATCTCTGGTATTCTACTATCGATGCATCGCTGGTATTCTACTATCGATGCATCTCTGGTATTCTACTATCGATGATTCTCTGGCATTATACTATCGATTCATCTCTGGTATTCTACTATCGATGCATCTCTGGTATTCTACTATCGATGCATCTCTGATATTCTACTATCGATGCATCTCTGGTATTCTACTATCGATGCATCTCTGGTATTCTACTATAGATGTATCTCTGGTATTCAACTATCGATGCATCTCTGGTATTCTACTATCGATGCATCTCTGGTATTCTACTATCGATGATTCTCTGGCATTCTACTATCGATGCATCTCTGGTATTCTACTATCGATGCATCTCTGGTATTCTACTATCGATGCATTTCTGCTATTCTACTATCGACGCATCTCTTGTATTCTACTATTGATGCATCTCTGTTATTCTACTATCGATGCATCTCTGGTATTCTTCTATCGATGCATCTCTGGTATTCTACAATCGATGTATCTCTGGTATTCTACTATCGATGCATCTCTGGTATTCTACTATCGATGCATCTCTGGTGTTCTACTATCGATGCATCTCTGTTATTCTACTATCGATGCATCTCATGCATTCTACTATCGATACATCTCTGGTATTCTACTATAGATGCATCTCTGGTATTCTACTGTCGATATATCTCTGGTATTCTACTATCGATGCATCTCTGGTATTCTACTATCGATGATTCTCTGGTATTCTACTATTAAAGCATCTCTGGTATTCTACTATCGATTATATCTCTGGTATTCTACTATAGAAGCATCTCTGGTATTCTACTATAGATTACATCTCTGGTATTATGCTATCGATGCATCTCTGGTATTCTACTATCGATGTATCTCTGGTATTCTTCTATCGATGCATCTCAGGTATTCTACTATCGATGCATCTCTGGTATTCTACTATCGATTCATCTCTGGTATTCTACTATCGATGCATCTCTGGTATTCTACTATAGATGCATCTCTGGTATTCTACTATAGATGCATCTCTGGTATTCTACTATTAAAGCATCTCTGGTATTCTACTATCGATTACATCTCTGGTATTCTATCGATGCATCTCTGGTATTCTACTATAGATTACATCTCTGGTATTCTACTATCGATGCATCTCTGGTATTCTACTATAGATTACATCTCTGGTATTCTACTATCGATGCATCTCTGGTATTCTACTATAGATTTCATCTTCGGTATTCTACTATCGATGCATCTCTGGTATTCTACTATCGAAGCAACTCTGGTATTCTACTATCGATGCATCTCTGGTATTCTACTATCGATGCATCTCTGGTATTCTACTATCGATGCATCTCTGATATTCTACTATCGATGCATCTCTGGTATTCTACTATCGATGCATCTCTGGTATTCTACTATCGATGCATTTCTGCTATTCTACTATCGACGCATCTCTTGTATTCTACTATTGATGCATCTCTGTTATTCTACTATCGATGCATCTCTGTTATTCTCCTATCGATGCATCTCTGGTATTCTACTATTGATGCATCTCTGGTATTCTACTATTAAAGCATCTCTGGTATTCTACTATCGATTACATCTCTGGTATTCTACTATCGATGCATCTCTGGTATTCTACTATAGATTACATCTCTGGTATTCTACTATCGATGCATCTCTGGTATTCTACTATAGATTACATCTCTGGTATTCTACTATCGATGCATCTCTGGTATTCTACTATAGATTTCATCTCCGGTATTCTACTATCGATGCATCTCTGGTATTCTACTATCGAAGCAACTCTGGTATTCTACTATCGATGCATCTCTGGTATTCTACTATCGATGCATCTCTGGTATTCTACTCTCGATGCATCTCTGGTATTCTACTATCGATGCATCTCTGGTATTCTACTATCGATGCATCTCTGGTATTCTACTATCGATGCATTTCTGCTATTCTACTATCGACGCATCTCTCGTATTCTACTATTGATGCATCTCTGTTATTCTACTATCGATGTATCTCTGGTATTCTACTATTGATGCATCTCTGGTATTCTACTATCGATGCATCTCTGGTATTCTACTATAGATTTCATCTTCGGTATTCTACTATCGATGCATCTCTGGTATTCTACTATCGAAGCAACTCTGGTATTCTACTATCGATGCATCTCTGGTATTCTACTATCGATGCATCTCTGGTATTCTACTATCGATGCATCTCTGATATTCTACTATCGATGCATCTCTGGTATTCTACTATCGATGCATCTCTGGTATTCTACTATCGATGCATTTCTGCTATTCTACTATCGACGCATCTCTTGTATTCTACTATTGATGCATCTCTGTTATTCTACTATCGATGCATCTCTGTTATTCTCCTATCGATGCATCTCTGGTATTCTACTATTGATGCATCTCTGGTATTCTACTATTAAAGCATCTCTGGTATTCTACTATCGATTACATCTCTGGTATTCTACTATCGATGCATCTCTGGTATTCTACTATAGATTACATCTCTGGTATTCTACTATCGATGCATCTCTGGTATTCTACTATAGATTACATCTCTGGTATTCTACTATCGATGCATCTCTGGTATTCTACTATAGATTTCATCTCCGGTATTCTACTATCGATGCATCTCTGGTATTCTACTATCGAAGCAACTCTGGTATTCTACTATCGATGCATCTCTGGTATTCTACTATCGATGCATCTCTGGTATTCTACTCTCGATGCATCTCTGGTATTCTACTATCGATGCATCTCTGGTATTCTACTATCGATGCATCTCTGGTATTCTACTATCGATGCATTTCTGCTATTCTACTATCGACGCATCTCTCGTATTCTACTATTGATGCATCTCTGTTATTCTACTATCGATGCATCTCTGGTATTCTACTATTGATGCATCTCTGGTATTCTACTATCGATGTATCTCTGATATTCAACTATCGATGCATCTCTGGTATTCTACTATCGAAGCATCTCTGGTATTCTGCTATCGATGTATCTCTGGTATTCTACTATCGATGCATCTCTGGTATTCTACTATCGAAGCATCTCTGGTATTCTACTATAGATGTATCTCTGGTATTCTACTATCGATGCATCTCTGGTATTCTACTATCGATGCATCGCTGGTATTCTACTATCGATGCATCTCTGGTATTCTACTATCGATGATTCTCTGGCATTATACTATCGATTCATCTCTGGTATTCTACTATCGATGCATCTCTGGTATTCTACTATCGATGCATCTCTGATATTCTACTATCGATGCATCTCTGGTATTCTACTATCGATGCATCTCTGGTATTCTACTATAGATGTATCTCTGGTATTCAACTATCGATGCATCTCTGGTATTCTACTATCGATGCATCTCTGGTATTCTACTGTCGATGATTCTCTGGCATTCTACTATCGATGCATCTCTGGTATTCTACTATCGATGCATCTCTGGTATTCTACTATCGATGCATTTCTGCTATTCTACTATCGACGCATCTCTTGTATTCTACTATTGATGCATCTCTGTTATTCTACTATCGATGCATCTCTGGTATTCTTCTATCGATGCATCTCTGGTATTCTACAATCGATGTATCTCTGGTATTCTACTATCGATGCATCTCTGGTATTCTACTATCGATGCATCTCTGGTGTTCTACTATCGATGCATCTCTGTTATTCTACTATCGATGCATCTCATGCATTCTACTATCGATACATCTCTGGTATTCTACTATAGATGCATCTCTGGTATTCTACTGTCGATATATCTCTGGTATTCTACTATCGATGCATCTCTGGTATTCTACTATCGATGATTCTCTGGTATTCTACTATTAAAGCATCTCTGGTATTCTACTATCGATTATATCTCTGGTATTCTACTATAGAAGCATCTCTGGTATTCTACTATAGATTACATCTCTGGTATTATGCTATCGATGCATCTCTGGTATTCTACTATCGATGTATCTCTGGTATTCTTCTATCGATGCATCTCAGGTATTCTACTATCGATGCATCTCTGGTATTCTACTATCGATTCATCTCTGGTATTCTACTATCGATGCATCTCTGGTATTCTACTATAGATGCATCTCTGGTATTCTACTATAGATGCATCTCTGGTATTCTACTATTAAAGCATCTCTGGTATTCTACTATCGATTACATCTCTGGTATTCTATCGATGCATCTCTGGTATTCTACTATAGATTACATCTCTGGTATTCTACTATCGATGCATCTCTGGTATTCTACTATAGATTACATCTCTGGTATTCTACTATCGATGCATCTCTGGTATTCTACTATAGATTTCATCTTCGGTATTCTACTATCGATGCATCTCTGGTATTCTACTATCGAAGCAACTCTGGTATTCTACTATCGATGCATCTCTGGTATTCTACTATCGATGCATCTCTGGTATTCTACTATCGATGCATCTCTGATATTCTACTATCGATGCATCTCTGGTATTCTACTATCGATGCATCTCTGGTATTCTACTATCGATGCATTTCTGCTATTCTACTATCGACGCATCTCTTGTATTCTACTATTGATGCATCTCTGTTATTCTACTATCGATGCATCTCTGTTATTCTCCTATCGATGCATCTCTGGTATTCTACTATTGATGCATCTCTGGTATTCTACTATTAAAGCATCTCTGGTATTCTACTATCGATTACATCTCTGGTATTCTACTATCGATGCATCTCTGGTATTCTACTATAGATTACATCTCTGGTATTCTACTATCGATGCATCTCTGGTATTCTACTATAGATTACATCTCTGGTATTCTACTATCGATGCATCTCTGGTATTCTACTATAGATTTCATCTCCGGTATTCTACTATCGATGCATCTCTGGTATTCTACTATCGAAGCAACTCTGGTATTCTACTATCGATGCATCTCTGGTATTCTACTATCGATGCATCTCTGGTATTCTACTCTCGATGCATCTCTGGTATTCTACTATCGATGCATCTCTGGTATTCTACTATCGATGCATCTCTGGTATTCTACTATCGATGCATTTCTGCTATTCTACTATCGACGCATCTCTCGTATTCTACTATTGATGCATCTCTGTTATTCTAATATCGATGCATCTCTGGTATTCTACTATTGATGCATCTCTGGTATTCTACTATCGATGTATCTCTGATATTCAACTATCGATGCATCTCTGGTATTCTACTATCGAAGCATCTCTGGTATTCTGCTATCGATGTATCTCTGGTATTCTACTATCGATGCATCTCTGGTATTCTACTATCGAAGCATCTCTGGTATTCTACTATAGATGTATCTCTGGTATTCTACTATCGATGCATCTCTGGTATTCTACTATCGATGCATCGCTGGTATTCTACTATCGATGCATCTCTGGTATTCTACTATCGATGATTCTCTGGCATTATACTATCGATTCATCTCTGGTATTCTACTATCGATGCATCTCTGGTATTCTACTATCGATGCATCTCTGATATTCTACTATCGATGCATCTCTGGTATTCTACTATCGATGCATCTCTGGTATTCTACTATAGATGTATCTCTGGTATTCAACTATCGATGCATCTCTGGTATTCTACTATCGATGCATCTCTGGTATTCTACTATCGATGATTCTCTGGCATTCTACTATCGATGCATCTCTGGTATTCTACTATCGATGCATCTCTGGTATTCTACTATCGATGCATTTCTGCTATTCTACTATCGACGCATCTCTTGTATTCTACTATTGATGCATCTCTGTTATTCTACTATCGATGCATCTCTGTTATTCTCCTATCGATGCATCTCTGGTATTCTACTATTGATGCATCTCTGGTATTCTACTATTAAAGCATCTCTGGTATTCTACTATCGATTACATCTCTGGTATTCTACTATCGATGCATCTCTGGTATTCTACTATAGATTACATCTCTGGTATTCTACTATCGATGCATCTCTGGTATTCTACTATAGATTACATCTCTGGTATTCTACTATCGATGCATCTCTGGTATTCTACTATAGATTTCATCTCCGGTATTCTACTATCGATGCATCTCTGGTATTCTACTATCGAAGCAACTCTGGTATTCTACTATCGATGCATCTCTGGTATTCTACTATCGATGCATCTCTGGTATTCTACTCTCGATGCATCTCTGGTATTCTACTATCGATGCATCTCTGGTATTCTACTATCGATGCATCTCTGGTATTCTACTATCGATGCATTTCTGCTATTCTACTATCGACGCATCTCTCGTATTCTACTATTGATGCATCTCTGTTATTCTACTATCGATGTATCTCTGGTATTCTACTATTGATGCATCTCTGGTATTCTACTATCGATGTATCTCTGATATTCAACTATCGATGCATCTCTGGTATTCTACTATCGAAGCATCTCTGGTATTCTGCTATCGATGTATCTCTGGTATTCTACTATCGATGCATCTCTGGTATTCTACTATCGAAGCATCTCTGGTATTCTACTATAGATGTATCTCTGGTATTCTACTATCGATGCATCTCTGGTATTCTACTATCGATGCATCGCTGGTATTCTACTATCGATGCATCTCTGGTATTCTACTATCGATGATTCTCTGGCATTATACTATCGATTCATCTCTGGTATTCTACTATCGATGCATCTCTGGTATTCTACTATCGATGCATCTCTGGTATTCTACTATCGATGCATCTCTGGTATTCTACTATCGATGCATCTCTGGTATTCTACTATAGATGTATCTCTGGTATTCAACTATCGATGCATCTCTGGTATTCTACTATCGATGCATCTCTGGTATTCTACTATCGATGATTCTCTGGCATTCTACTATCGATGCATCTCTGATATTCTACTATCGATGCATCTCTGGTATTCTACAATCGATGTATCTCTGGTATTCTACTATCGATACATCTCTGGTATTCTACTATAGATGCATCTCTGGTATTGTACTATCGATGATTCTCTGGTCTTATGCTGTTGATGCATCTCTGGTATTCTACTGTCGATGATTCTCTGGTCTTCTGCTGTCCAAGTTTTCCTGTTATTGTTCTCTCGGGACTTCTCTCGTAGTCTTGTTTCACGGGATTGCTGTCGCAAGGTGCCGAGTTGCATTTTTCTGGAGTGTGGTTTGGCACAATCCTTGAAATTTATTTTCCTGTTCGGGTGCCTTTCAATCTAAGGGGAAAACGTTAGTTTTCTTTACAATTTATATGAGGACACACATTAAATTACAAAGATCTCCGGTATAGCCTGTAACAGATTGTAGTGGCAAACGCTGTTAGTGAGTAGCAGCTATCAAAACTGGCACAGCAGTCGAACCCGGGTCATACGCTATCAGCTGCACTATCGCTCCCACACACTCACTCACACGACTAAGATCCCCCGTGTAGCCTTGAACAAACTTTCGGGGCAAGTGCTGTTAGCGAGCAGCACCTGTGAAAGTCGGCACGGCACACGAGGTGGTGGGTGACCAGCACCACGGCCGACCGCCTTTGTCTCCCCACTGACGATGTTTACTACACACCGAACTCGGTAGTCATTTGAGGCTGAGTGGGTAAGTGGATGAGTGGGTGAATAGATGAATGGGTGAGTGGGTGAGTTTTAATGAGTGATTGAGTGGGTTAGTGGATGGATGAGTGAATGAGTGGGTGAGTAGATGAGTTGGTGAGTGGATGAGTGAATGCGTGGATAAGTGGATGAACGGACGAGTGGGTGAGTGGACGAGTGGGTGAGTGATCGAGCGGGTGAGTCTATAAGTGGGTAAGTAGATCAGTGATTGAGTGGATGAGTGAATGAGTGGGTCAATGGATGAGTGAATGCGTGGATAAGTGGATGAGCGAACGAGTGGGTGAGTGTTCGAGTGGGTGATTTAATTAGTGGGTGAGTGGGTGATTTAATGAGTGGGTGATTGGGTGAGTGAACGAGCAGGTGAGTCGATAAGTGGGTAAGTAGATCAGTGATTGAGTGGATGAGTGGGTCAGTAGATGAGTGAATGAGTGGATAATTGGATGAGTTAATGAGTTGGTGAGTGGATGAGTGAATCAGTGGGTGAGTGGACGAGTTAATGACCGAATGAGCGGGTTAATGGATAAGTGAATGAGTAAATTAATGAATGAGTGGATGAGTGAATGAGAGTGAATGAGTGAATGGGTGGATGAGTGGATGAGTAAATGAGTAAACGGGTGGGTGAGTGGACGAGTGAATGAGTGGGTGAGTGGCTGAGTGAATTAGTGGTTGAAGAGATGAGTGAACGAGTGGATAATTGGATGAGTTAATGAGTTGGTGAGTGGATGAGTGAATCAGTGGGTGAGTGGACGAGTTAATGACAGAATGACCGGGTTAATGGATGAGTGAATGGGTGAAGGAGTAAATGAATGAATGAGTGAACGAGAGTGAATGAGCGAATGAGTGGATGAGTGGATGAGTAAACAGGTGGGTGAGTGGACGAGTGAATGAGTGTGTGAGTGGCTGAGTGAATTAGTGCTTGAATAGATGAGTGAACGAGTGGGTGATTGGATGAGTGCATGAGCTGTTGAGTGGATGACGAGTGAACGAGTGGCTGAGTGAACGAAGGGGCGAGCACTCGAGCGGGCGAACGGACGATGCCTTCATCCAGCAGTGGATTTTAACCATGGCCTCTGCTGTTGCCGATGCTGCTGCTGCTGATGGTGATTGCGATGATGACAACGGCGATGATGGTGAGAGACGTGGGCCTAACGCGCGGGCGACGTTCGGAGGCGATTCGATCGCGTTGCGAATGGCCACTTGGCGTTCAGTTAAGAGCGCTTTAACGGTGGCACGCTGGTGGGTTGGTGATGTCCGAGTGATGTGTAACCCGTGCCGCAAACACTCATCAACATCGGGGAGATGCGGTGGGGGGAGAAAAGGGGGGGGGGACTGTGGGGTGGGGATTGAGTTGGGGGGGGGGGGGGAGAGGGTTCGATCCCCGCTCACGACCGACTGACGGTGCTGGGGTCTCTGAACACTCTCACCGGGGACTCTCCCCTAGGTCGACTCTGCCTTAGGCAAGCAGCCGCACCCTCTGATTGGCACCGTTGGCTGCCGTAGGGTGCGAAAGAAGTTCAACGAACGGTAGGTACATCCCTCCCCGTCTCTAGTTTCCTCTTCCCAATTCCGTATACCCCCATGACCTTTCCACCCCCCTCTCCCCTCCAGTAAATCTCTCCATCTTCCTCTCTCCGTCCCCCTTTCTACAACTCTCTCACTCTCTCTCTCTGCGTCTTACCTGGCCAACAAGCGCCATGACCTCGCCATCATCGCCTGTGCTCAGGCCAAGTTGGCGGTGTACAGGACGAGGAAGAAGACGCTGCAAGGTGACACTGACGGCTGCTCTGAGCTGCTTCCAGTGTTCAGGTTCCTGCTCAAGGCGCGCCTGGAGCACGCCACGTGACACAGCCACGTGTCGGTGATGTGCAGCGCGTCTTCTTCTAACGCTGGGGAGCCGGACAAGCCCCTCTCTGTACCAGCGTGGACGGCACCCCCCACGTGTTCACCTTCTGAAGCGCTCGCTCGTCATCGTGACGTGCGCGATAACCACCACCACCACCACGTGACTTTTATCTCGTGTTGTGCGCGGTGCATTTAGCTCCACAGCGCGTGGATTTACAGCGTTTGTTGTTTTTGTGTTGCTGGTGACTTTGTGTATTTGTGTTGCTGGTGACTTTGTGTATTTCGTATCGGAATCGCCTCCAGTGCTGTTGCTGCTGGCGGCAACATCTCTCTCTCTCTCTCCATCACTCCATTTCTCTCTCTCCATATATCTCTCTCCATCTCTCAATCTGTCTCTCTCCATCACTACATCTCTCTCTCTCCATCACTCAATCTCTCTCTCTCTCCATCACTCAATCTGTCTCTCCATCACTACATCTCTCTCTCCATTACTACATCTATCTCTCCATCACTCAATCTGTCTCTCTCCATCTCTCAATATCTCTCTCCATCTATCAATCTGTCTCTCTCCATCACTACATCTCTCTGCATCACTCAATCTATATCTCTCTCCATCACTCAATCTGTCTCTCCATCACTACATCTCTCTCCATCACTACATCTCTCTCTCTCTCTCCATCACTCCATCTATCTCGCTCTCTCTCTCCATCACTCAATCTGTCTCACCATCACTACATCTCTCTCTCCATCACTACATCTCTCTCTGTATCACTCCATCTCTCTCTCTCTCCCCATCACTCAATCTGTCTCTCCATCACTACATCTCTCTCCATCACTACATCTATCTCTCTCTCCATCACTCAATCTCTCTCTCTCCATCACTCAATCTCTCTCTCTCTCCATCACAGCGTCTTTATCTCTCTTCGAGGTGAGGATCACGCAAATGAATCGCTCCCCTACAGCGCCAATTAGGCTGGCGGCCGCCGTTACCAATTCCGTGATGATTTGTGCCTGGATAGCATCCAAACAGTGCGCAGAGAAGCGAGTGAGAGAGAAGGAAAGAGAGAGAGACAGAGCTGGGGAGAGAGAGGGGTGGGGAGAGAGGGAGATGGAATAAGATGGAGAGAGAGGTGAGAGATGGAGAGGGGGAGAGAGAGATGGAGAGAGAGGTGAGAGATGGAGATGGGGGACAGAGATGGAGAGAGAGGTGAGAGATGGAGAGAGAGAGGTGAGAGATGGAGAGACGGGAGAGAGATGGAGAGAGAGATGGAGAGAGAGGGAGAGATGGAGAGAGACTGTTTGACTTTTAAACAACTTTTATTGCCGCCAGCAGCAAAAGCACTGGAGGCGATTTCGATATGAAACACACAAAGTCACCAGCGACACAAAAACACAAAGTTACCAGCAACACAAATAAACAAACGCTACAAACCCACGCGCTGTGGCGCTAAATGCACCGCGCACAACACGAAATAAAAGTCACGTGGTGGTGGTGGTCATCGCGCACGTCACGGTGACGAGCGAGCGCTTCAGAAGGTGAACACGTGGGGGGTGACGTCCACGCTGGTACAGAGAGGGGCTTGTCCGGCTCCCCAGCGTTAGAACAAGACGCGCTGCACATCACCGACACGTGGCTGTGTCACGTGGCGTGCTCCAGCCGGAGCCGCGCCTTGAGCAGGAACCTGAACACTGGAAGCAGCTCAGAGCAGCCGTCAGTGTCACCTTGCAGCGTCTTCTTCCTCGTTCTGTACACCGCCAACTTGGCCTGAGCACAGGCGAAGTTGGCGAGGTCATGGCGCTTGTTAGCCAGGTAAGGCACCACCCGTATACGAAGCTGCTGTTGTAGAAGGGCACCCCCAGTTTACTGAAGATGTCCCCCAAAAGACGGAACATTGAGTTTGAGCCGCTGGCAGCGTGAGTACCGGTGGGGCAGATCCTCCCTGGCACCGCAGGAGATGCACCAAGTCCGGTACCCCCGGCGAGATTCGGCTGAGCCACACGGCCGATGACAACGTGGAGTGTGACAACCTCCACCGGAGGTCACCGCAGCGTTTGGCTACGGGAGACTTTGTACATTTGTTTACACTGGGGGGCGGTCGCAATGAGGGGAGGGAAATGGTCTCTCTGTTTTGTGTCCGGTAGGTCGGCCAGGTCCCAGGAATGCAGCGCCTTGACACAGCCACGTGTGGAGCGCCTTGACACAGCCACGTGCAGAGCGCTGTGTTTGGGGCGCTCTTCAGGGGCACGTTCCTGCAGCCTCAGAGCTTCAGTCGCTTGCCGGAGTCGCTGTGGCCAGGGGGCTGCGCTCAGGAGAAGCACAACTCTGGGAAGGAGGAGGAGGGGGGTGGAGGGCCTCCACCACCCCCCGATGCCTCCAGCTTTAGGCGCAGCTCCTTCATGGCGCAGAGCACGGAGAGATTGAGAGAGAGAGGTGAGAGATGGAGAGAGTTGGGACATGGAGAGAGAGGTAAGAGATGGAGAGAGAGAGGGGAGAGAGATGGAGATAGGGGAGAAATGGAGAGAGGAGAGAGAGATGGAGAGAGAGGTGAGAGATGGAGAAAGAGAGAGATGGAGAGGGGGAAGAGAGATGAAGAGAGGGGAGAGAGATGGGGAGAGAGGTGAGAGATGGAGAGAGAGGTGAGAGATGGAGAAAGAGAGAGATGGAGAGGGGGGAGATATATGAAGAGAGGTGAGAGAGATGGAGAGAAAAGGGAGAGATGGAGAGAGGTGAGAGATGGAGAGAGGGGAGAGAGATGGAGAGAGAGGTGAGAGATGGAGAAAGAGAGAGATGGAGAGGGGGGAGAGATATGAAGAGAGGGGAGAGAGATGGAGAGAGATGGAGAGAGAGGTGAGAGATGGAGAAAGAGAGAGATGGAGAGGGGGGAGAGAGATGAAGGGAGGGGAGAGAGATGGAGAGAGGGGGGAGAGATGGAGAGAGAGGTGAGAGATTGAGAGAGTTGGGAGAGAGATGAAGAGAGGGTAGAGAGATGGAGAGAGAGGTGAGAGATGGAGAGAGGGAGATGAGAGATGGAGAGAGTTGGGAGAGAGATGAAGAGAGGGGAGAGAGATGGAGAGAGGGGGGAGAGATGGAGAGAGAGGTGAGAGATTGAGAGAGTTGGGAGAGAGATGAAGAGAGGGTAGAGAGATGGAGAGAGAGGTGAGAGATGGAGAGAGGGAGATGAGAGATGGAGAGAGTTGGGAGAGAGATGAAGAGAGGGGAGAGAGATGGAGAGAGTTGGGAGAGAGATGAAGAGAGGGGAGAGAGATGGAGAGATAGGTGAGAGATTGAGAGAGGGGGTAGAGATGGAGAGAGGGGAGAGAGGTGGAGAGAGAGGTGAGAGATGGAGAGAGTTGGGACAGAGATGAAGAGAGGGGAGAGAGATGGAGAGAGAGATGAGAGATGAAGAGAGGGGAGAGAGATGGAGAGAGACGTGAGAGATGGAGAGAGTTGGGAGAGAGATGGAGAGAGGGGAGATAGATGGAGAAAGAGATGAGAGATGGAGAGAGGGGAGAGAGATGGAGAGAGAGGTGAGAGATGGAGAGAGTTGGGAGAGAGATAGAGAGAGAGAGGTGAGAGATGGAGAGAGTTGGGAGAGGGATGAAGAGAGGGGAGATAGATGGAGAGAGAGGTGAGAAAATGGAGAGAGAGGTGAGAGATGGAGAGAGTTGGGAGAGAGATGAAGAGAGGGGAGACAGATGGAGAGAGAGGTGAGAGATGGAGAGAGTTGGGAGAGAGATGAGAGATGGAGAGAAATGGAGAGAGAGGTGAGAGATGGAGAGAGAGAGAGAGAGGTGAGAGATGGAGAGAGGTGAGAGATGGAGAAAGTTGGGAGAGGGATGGAGAAAGAGGAGAGCGGACGCGCTTCGTTTGAGCTCCCCGTGGTAACTTTATAAATCTAACATACCCTCTTCTAATTAATTTCTTTTTTTCAAGTTTTTACTCAGCAGGAGTAAGTATTCTGCCTTTTGCACACACAAGTCGTACTTTTTGTGTGTTGCTCTATTTTTCTTTACTTTTTTAAGCTTAACAGTTCAAGGTGAGGCCATAGCCTTGTGAAACACGGTGGTGTTTATTAGGCGATGGGCTCAATCCCATAGTTAATTAAAGCATCGTTAACATACTTCACAGGTATTTTTTATACTCTACTTATTGTTCCTTTATTCTTCTGCTCCTGTTTTTAATCTCAGTTTACGAATCTCAAACTATTTGAGATTTGTTATAACTTGTATTTTGTGTGAGCCACGTGGAGGAATCTGCGCTGTAGCGCAGAGAATTAAGGCCACACAAGCAATTGTTGACTTTGTGGCTAAAGCAACCTATTAGTTAATGATTCCTTAACACACTGCGTTTTTTTGGTTTGCCTCCATGTGTGTGCAAGGACGCTAAGTTATATTTATTTAACGATGAGTGAATGTATTTAATAAACACATTTTTCTATAAAGTAGATTTGTTTGAAAAATACATTCATTTATTTAACACGCAAATTTATAATTAGATCTCACTATCAATTTATTTACTTACTGCTTCATAATTTATTCAATAAAAATAGTTTATTGAAACAATAAATACATCTCTTTCCTTTCGTTTTTTTTAATTTCATTACTTTCTTAAACGAGGATTCTTTATTCATCCTCAGTTTACATTCTCTCAAGGTGAGCTCTGTATAAATAAGCGCAACACCACAGTCAGGTAGAAATTGAAGGCAGCAGGAACAAAATGGCCAACTACGCAAAGGTCGCAGCTGCCAATCTGCCTGGAAGTCACGAGGCCCCCCACTAGGGCCTCTGCTCCAAGGCCAGCCCCCCCTCCCCCCCCCCCCGAGAGCGCAGCGACCACCGCCGCTGCGCGAGAACGGCGTCCGCCGCTACGCCTCGAGCTCCGTCACGATCGAGGCGCACGTCGAGGCCCCGGCCGCCATCGTCCCGCCGGCCACCGTCACCCACGCCTCGAAGGTCAGCGGGAAAGCCGTCTTCTTCCTGACGACGGAGGAGGCGGCCGATGCGGCCGTCGAGAAGGGGGTATGACCGTGGGGGGACTCCGCGTCCGGCTGGAACCCATCGCTTCGGTGGCGGGGCGAGAACAGTCGTTTCGAACGTGCCGCCCTACGTCCCCGACGAGGCCGTGTTGGAGCACGTGTTGGAGCACGTGTTGGAGCACGTGTTGGAGCACGTGTTGGAGCACGTGTTGGAGCACGTGTTGGAGCACGTGTTGGAGCGCGTGTTGGAGCACGTGTTGGAGCACGTGTTGGAGCACGTGTTGGAGCACGTGTTGGAGCACGTGTTGGGGCACGTGTTGGAGCACGTGTTGGAGCACGTGTTGGAGCACGTGTTGGAGCACGTGTTGGAGCACGTGTCCAAGCTGGGCACCGTCGTGGTGCCAGTACGGGGCCCTGTCACTGGGGGTGCAGAGACCCTGCTCTGAATCACATTTTATCTTTCAAGAGGCAGGTGCACGTTCTGCTGACTCCCGGACAGCAGGAAGAGGGCTCCTTTGTCGTTGTCTATGCAGGCATTGCCCATAAGCTGTTTTATGCCGAGGATTGCATCAAACGCAATCTCTGCAAAGAAGATGGGCACTTCCGAAGGGATTGCCCTAAACCGACGACGGCGAGGGTCGGAGAAAAGAGCGGGGAGGAGGGAGGCAGAGCAAAGGGGGGCAAAGCAGCGAGAGCCCCCATTGCAACAAGCCCCCCAACAGCCCACACCGGACCCGCCAGCCACGCAGCCTCCCACACCTGAAGTCGTTGCCCCAACTTCGCTGCCTCAAGCGACACATCGCGAGAGGAAAAATACAGAAGGACCCGGATCTCAAGGGTCAAACTCAGAGGAGGAACCCCTCCCAGACCTCGAACAGGAAGAAGCGGTGAAACCCCCCAGAACAGCTGCCAGACGCCGAAGACGCGGTGTTCGCTTTTCCGGACGCCACGCCGAGTGATGTGCGGGCGGCAAGGAAGAAACCCGCCAAGAGGAAGAAGCGGCGTGCGTCTGGGGAAGGGTTTCTACAGCAGGAGACCGTGGACAATGAAGGCGACATCGCCACGGAAATCGACCCGACTACTGTGGTCATAGAGACTCACTCCCCACCAGCTATACAGGTAGCCCTTGACCAAGAGGAAGAAGTTGGCGGAGAGACACTCGCCAAGGGCAAGGACGAAATGGATGGGAATGAGGAGGAAGGTCCCCGTCCCACTGCTGACCCAAAACCAGCGGAAGAGACACCGGGGCCATCCACCCGAAGAGCCTGAGCAGGAGCCGTCCCAGGCCATCCCCGACGCTGGGGGAGAGGACGCCGCTGGGTCATGCGCCAGCCCAGCCGCTGCAGCTCTTCCAGCGGAGCCGGACGCCGAGGAAATCGATTCAGATCGAGATGACTGCTTCAGCGTGGGGAGCGAGAGCAGCCAGGGGTCTACACTCCTTGACCCTCAGACTCCCCTGATCTCCTCGGAAGATCTCTGGAAATTCCTCGACGAGACCAACGTGAGGAAGGACAGAGCGGACATTGCCTTGGCTCGATGGAAGGACAGCAAGGCAATAAAGACCTCTGTGACTCAAGCAGAGAGACTCCTCGCCAAGCAGGGACTCGAGTCCCGGGGCAAGGAGAGGGCAAAGCTGAGATATTTCCGCAAACAAATTGCAAGGTGGGAGGCCACGGAGGCAAGGAACAAGCAACGCCTGTGTACATCGGATCCCTGAACGTGAACGGGTGCAGGGAGGCAGTGCGGAGGTTTTCCGCAATGGCTCTTGCGAGGAAGCACGCTGCCTCTGTCTTCTTCATTCAGGAAATGCATCTCACGGTCGAGGACGAGGATGACTGGAGGAAGGAGTGGGGAGGGGACTCCTTCTACTGCCACCTTGACAACACCTCCTGTGGAGTCGCGACCCTGTTCGCTAAAGGGTTTCATCCCGAGCTCATCACCCACACCGAAGTGGTGAAGGGAAGGCTGCTCGCGGTGACGGTCAGGGTGGGCGATGTCACCACCCACCTGCTGAACGTGTACGCGCCTGTGACCAGCAAGGAGAAGATCCCGTTTCTGTATCTCCTGAGGAGGCACCTGGCCGGGATCCCGGATGACGAGTGCGTGATTGTGGGTGGCGACCACAACTGCACACTCGGCGCCCTGGATCGTTCGGGGGGGCAACCGGGGGGAGTCGGGCCGAAGAGGGAAATGCAGGGGCTCCTGGAGGAAGCCGCCTTGGTGGATGTGTGGCGCGTACATCACCCGGGCCAACGCCAGTTCGCGTACACGAGGACGAGGCGCGATGGCTCGGTGACGCAGTCCAGGCTCGACAGATTTTACATCTCTATGAGCTTTGTGACGTGCGCCGTAATGTCTGGCATCAGGGCGGCACCCTTCACGGACCACAACCTCATCGTGCTCCGTGTCAGGCTGGAGAGGGCCCGTGAGGGGCGCGTCCCACTGGCACTTTAACAAACTCGCTGCTGGAGGATGGCGCCTTCTTAGAAATGTTCGAGGACTTCTGGGAAGAATGGCGAAAAACCAAAACGCAGTTCGACTCTCTGGCCCAGTGGTGGGATATGGGCAAAGTGCACACCAGGCTGCTGTGCCAACAATACACCTGGGGGAGCACCAGACTGAAGGACGCGGACATCACCGACATGGAAGCCCGAGTCCTCAACTTGGAGGGTCGCCTCGCCGAGAATACGAGGAGGAGAGGGAGCGTCTCAAGGGGCTACAGGAGGAGCAGACAAGGGGAGCGTTTGTGCGATCCCGGGTGAAGCTCATCACGGACCTCGACACGGGATTCCCGCTTTCTTACTCCCTCGGGAGGCAGAACGGGAGACGCAAATCCATGGAGTGCCTCTTTGATGGTGACGGTGTCCTGGTGCACGAACTCCAGCAGAAGTCGACCATCATCGGAGACTTCTAAGGCTGCCTGTTCTCCCCTGAAGAAACATCAGAACCGGCCCAGGCGGAGGAATGGAGTGGTCTACCCACCCTAGGGGAAAACGGAAAAGAGCTGCTAGAGCAAAAGCTCACCGGGACTGACCTTGACGCAGCTGTAAGAGGACTGGCCCCAAATAAATCCCCAGGGTTAGACGGCCTAACAGGGGAGTTTTACGCCGCTTTTTGGCCATCCCTGCGGGAGGACTACAGAGAGGTGCTGGAGGAAGCCTCAGTCACCGGGGTGATGCCCCAGTCTTGGAGGAGGGCGGTGCTCACTCTGCTTCCCAAGAACGGAGACCTGAGGCACCTACAAAACTGGCATCCGGTCTCCCTCCTGAACACAGACTACAAAATATTGATGAAGGCTCTCTCCCTGCGACTGAAAGGGGTGATTGCACAAGTCGTAAACAGGGACCAGTCCTACACCATCCCCGGACGAACCATCCACGACGGCATCTTCCTGGTCAGGGACCTCATCACGGTGTCCCAGAGGTTGGGCATCCCAATCGCGTTTCTGGCTCTTTACCAGGAAAAGGCTTTTGACAGAGTGGACCACAAGCACCTGCTGGGAACCCTCAAGACCTTGGGTTTTGGGGATGCCTTTGTCCGAACGATCCGCCTACTCTACACCAAGGCGGAGTGCATGATCAAGATCAACGGCGCCATCACTGCCCCGGTCAAATTCGAGCGAGGAGTGAGACAGGGATGCCCATTGTCGGGCCAACTTTATGCCCTGGCATTAGAACCTTTCCTGAATCTCATAAGGCGGAGACTCAGCGGCCTGGTGCTGAGGGAACCAAGCGTCAAGTTGGTCATGACGGCATACGCCGACGACGTCCTCCTCATCCTGCGCTCCCTGGCTGATGTCGCCCTGCTGCATGAGTGCCAGGAGGT